>NC_135503.1:15327699-15522699 GCF_052857255.1 Amblyomma americanum | reverse complement strand
TAATTTTGAATAGGCACCATTGGATTTGTACAGAGAATCGAATAGAACGTTTGGTTTGGTTTGGTTTATGGGGTTTAACATCCCAAACCAAATGAGGCTATGAAGGACGCCAATATAGAGGGCTCCGGATAATTTCGACCTCCTGGGGTTCTTTAGCGTGCAATGACATCGCACAGTTCACGGGCCTCTAGCATTTCGCTTGCGTCGAATTTCGACCGTCGCGGCCGGGATCGACTAGAAGGATATCGATGTCTTAATTTGTCATTCGAAAATTTCAATTATTTTCACAACCGCGCAGAAAACCAAAAGCTGTGTCCTCGTCCTGCACAGCAAAGGAGATGGATGCACGGTTAATCATAATTAAGGTGATTACTCCGTAATAGCACCTCACCGCCTAACAGATTCAAATTATTTAGCTTAAATAAGGGAGCTTTTGAAATTCAATACAACGTATTTAACAGAAGAAAAGGCTAGAATTTTCGTTTTAGAATTTAATAATTTGTCTTGAAATTAACGCTCCTCGAATCTTGATTGCAATACCGTTGCGAAATTAAAAGAAAATCGATGCGTGGGACGGATGGCAACAATTGTTCGCATTTCACTTTTCGCCATCGAGGAATACGAGTTTGGTTCTAAGTGCATGACCTGTTTCTATAGAACAGTAAGGGAGAAGCCAGGTCAGAGGCGATTGTTCACGACTCCATTTAATACGGTGTGTATCCATGGGCTCCACGTGCGTCGGAGCACACGTGCTTCATTTCATTCCTATATTATTCTGAGTACAGTCGTCTTGAGCAACCATTCAATTTCGACAGGCGTTAATACTCTGAATACACGTGGCCGCCAATTCAATCCACGTGCCACTCAGCAGACCGCTGCTCTGTGACGAAAGTAGATCGGAATTCAGACTGAGCTCTATTTTGAGTGCGAAATCCTTTGTTCCACAAAACTTTTCTCTGCTGACACTCACGGCTAGAGAAGATGCGCTGTAAGCCCGGCTGCAGCAAAGTAAAAAAAATCCAGTTCCTTGTACCTGCTCTACCGGTAATGATGAAAACCCCAACACACAGCTGGTGGCGTTTTTATTAAAGATCATACTGGAGTTGGGCGTGAGAACAATAATATGGGATAGGGGATTTTTCTTACCTAGTATAACAGTAAGAATACTTATTTTTAATCAAAGCTCCTCTGATTTGCCGCTTCTTCGGTTTGGAGCGCAGGCCGGCTGCATTTTGCAGAAACAAATCGAGTCGGCGAGATGCTGTGATAGAGTGGGCAGATGCTTGAACCGGAGGCCTATTGAACACAACAACAACGGAATCGGGGCACCTCGTCATCTCGGCATACACTGCCCTGACTGCGAACAGTGGTCCCTTCTTGGGAAGAACTACTACGCTTCATAATTATGTCAACAAATCAGCCGGAGAGACAGCTGAGGCTGGTGGAATTGCGAAAAAAGCAGACGGCTGTGTGAACACACCATCGGTGCTTCTGAGTTAAAAAGAGTGGCGTTTCTTAAGAATTCCAACTTAGCAGAGGGTTCTGATGGTGTTGGTGTTGTTGTTCTCTTCCTCCTGGTATTTTGCTTTATAGCTGTCTTGCTTTCTGTTTCCTTCATTGTACCGATAAAGCGTGCATCCTCGTGCAATTCAGTGTCGCTGCCAGACTTAGCATGACTCCGCTTTTCCTTTGTTTTCTGCGCATGCGCGCCCTGTTGTTTCGTGTTTTTCGTCTTGTCTGTTTCGCGCTGTGAATTCAACATGAACCTGGAGTGCCCTTTTTTTGCACCCCCCCCCCCCCCCCCACCAGCCTATCCGCAACCAGGAATTAGGGGCAGCTCCTAGCTAGAGCGGCTATGACTTGCGGGATATAGCTATTCAATAGGAGAAGTCGAGTTTTTTTGGTTAACACACAATACAGATGACGGACTGGTTTTTTAAACGGGATTTAGGCGTGCACGTTAGAGGCAGGAGCGTCTCGCAGCCTTGCCTAACATTTGTTCGAAAACCTCCAAACTTTAAGGAATGGGCGCATATGAAGAGGACTAAAATTTTGAGCCCTTTTGGGCGAAACACTGTTTTGCGATTGACAGCTCCAATCGTCTCTTTTTTTTAGTGACTTTACGCAGAACGGGAACTTTCCCTTTACATTGGTTTTCAGTACATCACAGCAATGAAGAGGCTCTGAAATCTAACCTTCGCTACCGCCGTGTATTCTTTGCTTTTGGGAAATTAATACAGCCTTAAGCCTTTTGTTAAGCGTCAAGTCGCTACAGAAATAGCGAACTAGAGCGCTATTTCAAAATTCCTGGTGTAGACTATCGATGAAGTCAGATGCCCGTCAGAGACTTCGCAAATTGAAAAATTTGACGCCCTAGTTATGGACGTTTTATTGTTATCAGAAAACTGGCATATATCTCCAAGTTATGAAAATGTATCTCCAAGCTATAAAGTGTAATTCCCAATGCCCGTCTTAAGCAACAAAACTTTCATGTCCACATGACGCCATGTGCTTGACTCTGTGCAGCTGACATAGGCGCTGCGTGCACAAGCCGTGCGAAAGAAGTAGCAAGGAAACAAAAACAAACTGTCAGCCCATTTGTGCTACCTACAGCAAAAACTTGGGAGACGCTTAAGCGCCACCTTAAAATTGAAACGCGATAGCGTTCCTTTATGAGCGAGAACCCGCTGATTTAGGTGACACATCAGCATTCAGGGAAGGCGCAGACTCAGAACTTACGCGTGCAATCTGCCGGGCCAGCGCCATGCATGGCGAAGGGGGTTTCAGTGGGTGCCTACAGGATGGCGCTACGACTGCACGCCAAGCATGAAGGAATTTTACTGGAAACGCATGGCACTCGCTTAATTCCAACATCTGTAATTTAGATGTTGATAATTACTCATGTATGCCTCCAGACAGATCTCGAAGTTTCTAAGAAACGCGTGCATTCACTAGACTCGCCTTTATTCATGTTCAAACGTGGAGCCGTCGTGGCGGAGTGAAAGCGTCCTGGTGTCTAACGCCAAAGGCCCTGGTTCAATTTTCGGCTTGGACGCCGGTTTTTACATTCATTGAGTGCATGCCCTCTGATTTTTACGCATCTCCCAAGTATATCGGTGCATGCACAGGAGAGGGCTGTGCCAGGCACAATGAAATTGGCTTTACAAATGCGTCATGAAAGAATGCAATTTTATACATAAAAAAAGTTTATTCAAGATACCGTTACAAGCATTTAAAATTCTGCGAAGTAGTGCTTTTTGGCATCTGCACATTTTCGCCAGCTACTCTGCCATGCACTGTACGCATCATGGAAGGCGCGGACAGGAACCTCGCTTAGAGCCTTTGTCACGGCGGTTTCGATCGTTTCGATGTTGCCAAAACGGACTCCTTTCAGGGAGCTCTTGATTCTTGGGAACAGGAAAAGGTCAGCCGGAGCCAGAACAGTACTATAGGGGGCTGGGGCAGCGTCGCCAATTTGTGCTTGGCCAGGAACTCCCGCACGCGCAGTGAAGTATGGCTGGGAGCGTTGTCGTGGTGCAACTGCCAGGTATCGGCGATCTCCTTTCGCACTCGGAGGATCCTCTTTCTCAATCTCTCGAGCACATAAACATATTTACGTTGTCGTGCACGTTGATTTGTGAAATATTGAGTGTCTCTGCTATCAGATCTGCACACTTTTTCGACGGTCGGTGTTCAAAAGATCATGAACACGAGACACATTTTTCGTCGCTTTTGTCCATTGATGGCCGTCCAGAGCGGTATCCATGATCGATGTCTTGCTGGCTCGCCTTAAACCCATACAACCACTTTGAAAATTGAGAATATTACAGAGCAGAATTCCCGTAGGCTTGCTGAATTATTTGGTAGGTGTCGGCAAGACTGTTATCGAGTTTAGCACAGAACCTGATCGCGGACTATTGTTTGCGTGCGGATGTAATCGCAAGTCGTGACACAAGCACTATTAGTAGGTACACAGAAATAGTGATTCTGACGCTTCCAGAGCTTGGAGCGGAGTGCGCTAGGCAGTGATGAAAAGCCGAAACTCGCCTCCATCTTATCCAACAGATCCGAGCACGGTACAACAGGTAGCAGTGCCCGAAATAAAAGTAATTGCATTAATTTTCGAACACACCTTGTACGTGGTATAGTGAATCTATCGCTTCAAAACACGCACTAAGAAAAGAGCAGTGAGAGAAAAGTGATTTTAAAGGCAGGCTAAATAATATGAGGTTGGTTTGTACAAAAAGTACACTAACTACTTCAGGCTTGTATTGTATACACAAAGAAATATAACCGTATATTTCCTTCTTTCTCATTCAACGCTACTTTTTTAAAACAATTAAGAAGAACGTCTACCACCATGGAGCATACGATAGCCGGAAAAAAGCAAGGAATAACTTTTTGCAAATTTTGATACCATGATTAGGCCTAGAATCTCTTCTGTGGTTACTCAAAAAAAAAAAACAAGGAAGAGCGAAATTTATTAACCCACTGAATGAAACATTGCGTGGATTATACTCTTGTACAAGACGAACCGCAGTATAGTAAATAAAAAATAAAATATTTTCATTAATGCGAAGAGGATTTTTAACGATATTTGATTTGAGATGTGTTTCCTGTCTTGCAAGGACACTTGTGAATTTTTCCCACTACACGCAGTCTTCGCGTGTTTTTACTGTTTGTACGCCACTCGCACAACCTGAACGAATATAAGGTGGATAATTGAAGACCGTGAAACAAGCCCATAAGAATTTGCGGGTTCTGCGGCGGAAGACGCCTTTCTCCTCTCTTTTTTTTCTGTCAAACCGCGTAGTTACCTCTTGCACATTTAAGCCGTAAGTGTTTTTGAAACTGTTATGCGTGTGCAGATATGCTACTGTTCTATTAAGAAAAGGGAAGGGGGGGGGGCACTGTGCAAAAGCAGGGTACTTTCTTTAAAAGCACCCCATAATTTCAAGAAGTTGAAGGAGCTTTTCTGTGTACTTCATGCAAAATATAAAGGTGTGCACCAGTCTTACCTGAACCGTTTTTAGAAAAGTTCTGCGCTATCTTCATGAATTTTTGTTTCTTCATGGGTGAACTGCTCTTCCTGTGATTGCTTCTCTAGATTGATAAAAAATGTAACAAGAGACCGGATTCGACATGTTGCATTTTGGTCTGGACAATGTACAATGGTCCTTGCTTGCAGTGGCCGCCTGTTCTGCCTGCTCTTTCACGCAGGTAAAACATATAAAAGTCTTCTCGCTTTTGTTTTGGTATTTCTTTATTGCTGGTTCGATTACGTAAGGCAGAGCAATGAAATGGGTAAACATGCAATGCTCCAAAGAAAAGAGGCAGCTTCTGATATTTTGCCTTCCTGTCTCCTCTGCTGTTTGTGTTGCAATATTAGCTGAGATGCATTCTGAGAGTGTTTTTTTTTCAGCTGAATATTTTTTTAGATGGCGTAAGGCCGGAAGCGAGTGTCATGCGGACATAAACCATGAACCCGAAGTTTCTCTCTCCCCACAGCCCTTGGACCGCGGCAGCTGTTACTGAGCAGATCTTGTTTCGTGCTCGCCAACGCCGTCTGATCCAGTCGTGTTTCCTTCACTGGTGCTTCTTTTTAATGTTTTCTTTTTCTTTGGGCTGCACCCAAATGGAGCTGGAAGGCCTCAATAGATCGCTGTATTTTTTTTCTTTTAGAAAGACAGAAATTGTGATTAATAAAAAAGGCTATTTCTTAGAGGTAGCAGTGGTAGTAGCATTTTAGCAAAAGTTCTTCCGGTAAAAACAGAGATGGCAAAAAATAAATTTTGCTTATTTTAACTTGAGCCATCATTCATACATATCTACATTCTTTGCGGGTAACATTGCTGTTTACAATTTTCCAGTGAGGGTGTTTCAAACAAGAGTCGCCGCGCTTGGCACTAATGAGTGACGGTGCAGAAGAAACGCAACACAGGTTACGCTTTCGATATCTTATACCTTTACCGGAGTTTTAGTGCACAGATTCAGACCCGAATGAATGAAAAACGTTTACTGAGGAGCCTTCCTTGGCGTTTCACCTGAATTTCGCCTTGTAGTGCGCATTGGACTCGGCCTTTTTATAAAGTAGTGATTTCTTTCGATTACAATGCGATGCCACACCAGACACATCCCTTGGCCACATAGCTGCTGCCATTCTGAATTTAGGCTCCGCGCCAGTATCAATGAGTCACAGGTGAGAGATTTAGCATACCGGAGACGTATTCGCGCAGACGTAAACCGGCCTACCGGACGCCAGCTGCGCACTCGCAGTGGCCCCGCATGGCCGCACTCATGCCAATGCGCATGCGTAGTCGGCGTCCGATAGGCCGGTATACGTCTATGCTAATACGTCTCCAGTATGCTAAATCTCTCTAATAAGTCGCGGCGATTATTACCCGTGCCCACTGGGCGTCACAGCATTCATTAGGGCGCGTGTTTCAAAAACCAGCTAAAAATAATGACGCCCTGCCCGAGCCGCCTAAGGCTCAACGGGCTTGGGCATCACAACAGCACGCACACGAGTATGGTTGGTGTGCACTGGGTGTATAATAGTGCACGCCGAATGTATACCATTTCACTGAAGCCGTTCAGCGCGTCGGAGGCGGAGGCTAAAGCCGTCCAGAATCTACAATGCTTCTCTGAACTCCTCCTTAATGGCCGCCTCTCAGGACTCAGCCAGTGCAGGAAAAGTTACGCACACTTTTTACGTTCAAAAAGCTTTGTCAATTCTTGAGCTGATTAGCCAGCGCCGTTTTCAGCGTCTCCAACACTGCACGGCTTTATCCAGCCAGAATGAGGGAAATGCTTATTCGTGTACGGCGACGCCGCTGTATGTACTGAGTGACGTATGTCGACGGTAATCCCAGGAACACGAAGCAGGAATTAGAACCGAGACAAAGCCCCTTGCTGGCGTTCGTCATAGCTTGTTAAGAGTTCCGGAAGAGGACAGTGATCGTGCTCGCTCTGAGCCGGTTGCCATGGTGGCAGCACACGCCGTTTGTGTGAGAAGTAGCCGTGAACGTGCAAGCAGGACACCAGGACCCAAAAAGAAAATAACAAGAAACGGAGGGCCAAATGCAAGGGTTGATTATCCTTACATCACGCAGGACAAATAAGAGTGCTTTTGTGTGGAATCTGTAGGTAAGAGGTGTTCGGTACGCAGAAGTAAAGCACTAGCTATTAGAAGTTGGACAGATGGAAGTCTGGTAGTCCTTGTCCCGCAGTGCGCACTGGCTTGATACGTACGGCAGCGCTAAACATAATTACAGCGGCAGCAGCGGCAGATAATTAGAGACATTACCCTTCGTGACGATGCCCTCTTCGGTAAGAGCAACAACGCCGCAGTAACCCTGAGGAAACTGCAACTGTATGTTGAGTTTCCAAAACAGGATTAATGGTGGGTCGTTCCTTTAAGCGTATAGTGGGAAAACAAAATAACCGGATGAAGTCTTTTCTTTTTGTGATAATATTATGAGAGCGCACATAGAGACGAAAATGGGGCTTTTTGCCTTCAAAATCTAAAACAAAAAAAGTACAACAATCAACCCTGCCTTTTTAATTGGTTGTACCAGAATTACCGCGAACGGCCCGACTGCTTCCTCTCGAAACAGGCGCAGTAATTTAGTACTCGCCAGAGTTCATGTTTGGTATCAGCAAAATTAAAAACCTTTGTAGAAGGTACCTACTGGTGCAGCTAGTATACCGGGTTAAGAATTTTCCAGGCTTTTCGCAGCTAAGAATATTTAGTGACTCACTCGCTACCCGGATAATTTGGGCGTTCATTAGACCAAGCTCCTCATCCCTCTTTCCATTACAGACTAGCCAACCAGAACGCCCTTCTGGTTGACATCCCTCTGCCTCTTTATCTCCCTTTTTCTCTAAGAGTATATAGCCACTTCGGGCAATAACTTGCAGCTCTAACGTAACACATTTTTGAGAATTCGTTCTGCGCATCGCTAACGCCACATCGCAGCCACAAATAGAACCGCACAGCAATTACCTCCATGCTTTTTAACAATGCAAAAGAATAGTAACTTCAGTCGTCATGACCTAAGAGGAACGTTGGCACACCTATACTACGACGTACTAAAAAGGCGAAGCACTTTGAATCGAGAGGGTCCCATTTCTTCGGAACTCTGGGGTTTTACGTGTCCCCAGCTTTCCCCTAACTTCCGATTCTCCCCGAACGCGTGATAATAAAAGGCGCCGAATGACTACTGAATGCGATGCTCCTCCATTCGGTGGGTTTCGCTTTTATTTATTATGGCAGCAGGCTGTTCAGCCCATGCCCCCTCTTCGGGTCGCCTCATTTAGATGCAGCAGCTTACGTCTAGCCATAAAGGACATGCTGGCCAGTAGAGCGAGCATCCGCATATCGGAGTCAGTGGAATAAGTAAGCCACATGCTGCAACAACGGGGGTAAAAATGGGCAACGAGCCAGTGGCGAACGAGCATGCAGCATTGAGGCATGACTACTGATTGTAACGGAGAAAAAACAAACAGAAGACATAAAAATTACCAAGGTGTATAGAATAGTAATGGAGCCTATTTTATGCATTAGCCTATCGCGTAGGGAACTTAACCGATCGAGTTTCCGAGCATAACAAAAATGCGATTTTTTTTCATTGCTAAAGGAAGAAAAGACAAATCGTAAAATTCAAATCAACAGCGCCGGTATTTATGCACCGAGGAAATGATACAGGTCGTTATACGGAAGGTTGTAATGCTGGTTTAGAAAACACTGAGTCAATCTCACCTCGCAGGATGCCTTGTCAAACTACAAAAAGTAACAAGTTATTTTCTTCAATGACATTACCAGAAACTTTTTAATTCAGTCACCATTAGTGTTACTGACTTGAGTCGTTATAGCAAACCAACTGATAATTAAGAAATACAAGAAGTGAATTTTCAGGCTGCTTTGTGAAAAGTTTACATTTTCGCAATTTTGGCAACAACATCCAGGTTTTCCCAAGAAAAACCCAGTGTCGGGCACCACTTAGCCAACAATTTCGAGGCCTGTTCAAAATATCATTCTCACAAAGGGGTCTATTACTTAGCTGGCAGTGTTTCTCTCCTTGCATAACATTCGCTCGATGCAGGATCCCCTCCCCACGGAACTGGGGATGTTGGATATCAACGCAGGCTACTTATTGCTGAGAATTTGCCTGAGAACATAAGCTGTGGAGTAAATAAAAGCGCTTGGGAAAAGCGTGCGCTTCGCAAGCATGAGTAAATGCATCCGTAATGAAACAGACACACAGAGATTTGCTTATCGGTAATCCTCGCTCTTCTTAGCGTATACCCTATAATACCTTACAGCTTCTTAATGTAACTTTTTCTTTGGCACGCGAAGAGTAGTCAAGAAACTCCAGCGTACAGTAAGCAATGCTTAGCAGCAAAGTCGCGCCCTTAGTGCGCTCAGAATAGAAGTTGGCTGCTCTGGCCAAGTTTGTTTAATTTGCGCAGTATCAGTAAAGATATGAATACCAGACATATCAGCGATGATATAGATGTGAACAAAAGCTTCAGCTTAAGAAAAAAGGAGGACAATACGAACGGTGAAAAAAGGGGGAATTAAATGTCTGAAGCTGCTTTTCACGTCGTGAGGGCATTTTTAGTCCTTGATTTTTTTCGCTTCTTGAACCACAATAATTCTACCTTGGTGTCAAGTTTGATAAAAATTTGTTTTCGTTCATCAAAAATGAATGGTTCACCTGCTTCAAAAGCATATCTTAAAAGTAAGAAGTAATATATAATACCGCACCACTCGAATGCCACTGTGTAGTTCTGCGTTAACTCTCTGTTATAATCTCTGTTATAATTCAAATAAAATTCAACTATCATTACATATTTTAAAATTGATGTAGTAGTTTGTTCAGTTATATGATTCAATTAGGAATGAAGCCACTTTGCATATTATTACAGGCATTCTAGATGTATTGAACTATGCGCTAGTTTTCTAGCCTAAATTTAATATGATGTGACCCGCCGCGGTGGCTCAGTGGTTAGGGCACTTGGCTACTGATCCCGAGTACACGGGTTCGAACCCGACCGCGTCGGCCGCGCTTCGATGGAGGCGCAACGCAAACGCCCCCGTGTGCTGTGCGATGTCAGTGCACTTTAAAGATCCCCAGGTGGTCGAAATTATTTCGGAGCCCTCCACTACTGCACCTCTTCTTTTTCTTTCACTCCCTCCTGCATCCCTTCCCTTGCGGCGCGGTTCAGGTGTCCGCCGGTATGTGAGACAGATACTGCGCCATTTCCTTTCCCCAAAAACCAATTTTCATTTTCAGATATAATATGAACCCTGAGTGCAAAACGGTAAACAATCCCCATAAATACTTAAATTGTTTACATAGAACTTCACGATATACAACGCGCTGCGAAATTAAACGTCGCGCGGCGTCTTGTCATTTCTCACCTAATATAGAAAACAGAGCCCGACAGCAAAAAAAAAAAAAACAACAGAATTCGCTCTCAAAATTACGCCCCTGAAAAAATATGAGTCCTCTAAAGAAGGAAGAATTGAGAACGTTTCTATTTTGTCTAGGTAGATATCCATAACAAAGCCTTAAAACTTTCAAGCGACCTCGCAAGAAAAAAAAAATCACCCGAAAAGTTACTGAACGAAAAAGAGGCCAAAACCCACCGCAGTTCTGACAACCTTTCAAAGAGAGTGGTTCCTACAGGACGCGGTATACACGGCAATCTGTTGTTTCGCTCAGAAAAATGTGCACCGCGCTCAGGCATTGCTTTTTATCTTGTGGCAGTATCTTAGTTACATGTAGGATTCAGATCAGAGTGGAATGAAGTACCTTGAAAACAACCATTTTGTGGTCTTGAAAGAGGTGATACAGCTTACGTTAGTACGGAAAGCGCCAATCGTAAACTGAGAGCAAAATATAGCGCCAGACATTTGTTTTCGTTCGTTTGATTCATAGCGTGCAACCACCGCTGCTTCTCGCCCGGCGGGGAAACCATTACTTCCGGCTCTATTTTAGGAATGTCTGGGTAGAAGCTTTGGGCGCAGCAGAGAGACATTGAAAACGTTCATTTCAAAGGCAAGACGTGACTTTCATTTGGGACGGCAGCTCGAGGGAAACTATGGAAGTAAAGCAAATGTGTTACTTGTTTTTTAAAGCAAGCACCCTTTTTGTGTTTGTGAAAGAGGCGAGGGAGGAAACGAAGAAGACGCATTTTTCGTTCTCGCAAAACGACTTCTCCTGTAATAGAAGACCGCCGCGTTTCTTGTGCACAAGTATACACTGCTATTTGACACATAACTCATGACAAGAAAAAAACGTGCTTTTCTTGTCCTACACTTGTTGGTCCATATACCCAACGCAAGATTAGTTTCGGATTGTCGCATGAAATGAAACGGAAATATTTGCATGCTAGTTTGTAGGTTACAAAACCCCTCTGAGAGGTATCAAATTTTAAGAGGTGCCGCCTTTAACACAATACACACCACACTTCAAGTTTTCAACCTTTACTGTCATGATCATTACGCGCGTCTTTCAGAGTGCAGGCTTCGCAACTTTTTTTTTTTAATTCGAGAAGTGTGCCATGAGGCATAAGTTTAGAAAGGGTGAAATGGAATGCCGGAGACAGAGAGTTAAAAGAAGGAGTGAAGTGCGGTTTCGCTGAGGTATTCGCAAAGGTTGTCGGTGTAGTGATAGTCCATTGTCCACACCTCATAATCACATTCGCGGTTTCACCACAGGCCCGCCTCCCCGAGAAGCCGTTTTCAAATGGAGCCGTTGCTGAGCACGTCCATAACAAATGTCGCACATCACAAATGCGCGGTGCGGCGCTACAGTGAGGGCAACTGTCAGTTGCTGGGAAATCTTTTTCACGCCACCAATGACGGACAGATGGGGCCCCATGCGTCTACTCGCTTAGATTTCAATATTATGGCATTAAAGAAAAAAATGTTTTGGAGTACGCTGGACGCCAAAATAAATAGTGCAAGTCTAAGAGATATGACGTTCCTATTTCTGTGCGTGTAAGCATTCAGTCACCGTGAAAAAGGTGACGTATCTACAGCTTATTTAGCATGTCTTTTAGGGTAAATAAGCTTCTCCATTTCCAGGGAACTACAGCCTCTGCGACCCTCTGGTAAATGAGAACAGACCGGGAACGACTACGGATGAGCACGCTCTGAGCTTCCGGCAAACTTTTGCCGTACTTCTACGTCGCGTATGCACAGCGTTAAATATATACTACGAGTAACAAAAGAAAAAAAAACACATGGTTGATGTCAAGACTAATAGACAGGGCGATAAATACAGAGCCCATGTCAAGGCTAATAGACAGGGTGATCAATACAGAGACCAGCTTAAGTGTTTTCATATATTGCCGCACACTTGGCTTGCCACAGCTTTATGCAGGGAAGAACAGGTGTGGAGTGAGTGGATACTAGTGACAGTTATGCGTGCGTTCGAGGCCGTATTTTAAAATTCAAATTTAGCCAGTGTAAGCTTCTTTGAAGTACATATGATTTTTGTAACAGCGACGATCATCGTCATTATTGGACCATACGGTTATGTCAGTAAATAAAGCTAATGCAATTATAGTGTCCTTGTTGTGGAGCATGGAAAACAAAGTTACATTAATGCGTCGTCGATTAGCCGCTTGTTCATTTGGCTGAGGTGAAACACTCTAATGGCGTGAGCAGTCACAAGCTTAGCAGCCGATGCTTCATGCAAGTAACCCGTTTATCAACTCCTTCAGCCCGCAAAACTTCGTCGGTGTCAGTAAATTCCTTACTGCATAATGTTACAGTATTGTTATACTGTGCGAGTCCCCGGTGCTAATCATATATATAGGTCGCTAATATTCTGCGCCAGGCGCTATATTGAAACAGAAATGCTTGCAGCCCCACAGGAGAGGGAAAACTGTGGCAAGTACCACATTTACCTGAACTCATAACGTACGAAATGTGTGTACACAAATGTTCTGCCGAAGACAGTTTATGGTAGGCTTGCGTTGCTTTCAGAGCACTTATTACCTTTCTTTTAGCATCGCCAGGGCCTCAAGGGTATTAATATTCAGGGAATGTTTTCTTCAAAGCAGCTACAACAGTGAAATAATATCAAACCACACGGGGAGATTACAATTCAGCCTAAATATGACGTAAGTAAATAACACAAGCCGTACGCAGCACGAGCAGTAGTCTTCAACATCAGGCTTCAAAGCTGTAGTGGTAGCCGGAGTAGCGACGGAGACAGGCAGGCGCTTTCGCTTATAGCTTGATACAAAAGTAGCAGCAAAGAGACTATATATCACCATGGGCTGATACCACCATGATTTAAATTCACAAATACTGCTGCTTTCGCGTTTTGCACCTGAAACCACGTGATGCTTGCTGCCACGCTTCAGGGGATTTAGCTGCAGACTTAAGCTGTATGAATACGTGGGTATGCTTAGTGAGGGCAAGCCGTTGGACGAATGGAACTGCTTGTTGACTGTAAGCAGCGTTTCTACGTCCTCATTAATTCTTAGTAAACGCAACACGCAACAAACAGCAGCTGTGTAACACGGCGTGGACGGATGGATCTTCACGCTCTAAAGCACGGTAGTGCTTCACGGACGAAGCTGGGCTTCGACGGGCGCGTGCAAAGCGACGTTGGCTGCCGATTCACAAGCGGCTCACGTCGGTGCTTCTGCGGTGTGCATGCACGCAGCCGAGCGGCGTCGTTAGTCCGAGCGCTCACGTAGTTCGTTACACCGAACTTGCATTTTATGATGCCCGCACGGACCAGCAGTGAAGCTAAAGGACGGATAAAATGGAAAAAAAAATTCGACCTGGTTCACACCATTGTCACAGTGTGTGTACACCGACAACAATCCTGAGAGACACGCGTGCCACATTTAGTTTATTGAACCAAGATAACACGACAAGCAGCCAATCTCGACTAAATAATTTATTGACTTTGTTGTTCGACGCCACTGAACGGTAAACAAAAGCTTGCCGCGTGAAGCCGACGCCCACTGTAAAAAGCGATGGAGGCGAGGATCGAGTTGGAGCCTGCGCTGGGCGGTATGCGTTCAATGGCCTGCTTATAGGAAGCACCAGTGTCAGGGTCGCAGAAAACGCGTGGTACAGTTGTCCATAGTGACTACCTTGAGCCTTATTCTCGCGCGCTAACCATTCGACGCCAAACATAACCACCATGAATTATTTTTAGTTTGTTCCCGATTCTCCTTTCTTTTTTGTGATGAAATTGTATCTGTGGACATTTCCTTACTTAATAAGTACCTGTATCGCCAACAAGGCATTACAACAAGGGGGATTTCACACGAAAAACAAGGGTTATAGAAAATATTTATACACTCAAAGCGTTCTGAAAACCATCTAGAGTGCAAGAGCGACCGCAAGATCCAATGAACTCTCGGAACTGGGAGAGATACCAATATTTGTTCCAATTAAAATGTTTTTATCATCATCATCATCATCATCATCACCATAAGGTGCAATTTGTGCGACATCAGGCGGAAGAAGATACCAGACATGTGCTATACGGACAAGAAAAGAATACCGCGAAACGTCACCTTTAAATGCAAGTTCCTTTACTTTCAAAGGATGATGCTTTCTTTGGGATATATACGAATATGGCTAAGCATTTGCTATCTGCCACATTTTTTCTCATGCGTCATACATACAATTAATAACAGGAGGTCACCCTGACAGTTCCCACTTTGGGACCTGCTTCTGTAATAAATAATTTATATAACTCATACCTGTACTTCTTTCTTCAATAAAACCGCGAAATCATCTGCACCGAGTTCTTACTTAATAAGCACCGAAGCCGCATGTGCTGTTTAGGCTCAATAAACTAAAGTGTTAAGTAAAATAGAGACTATATTTGTCGTTTGTAATCGGATGTCGATGTCCTAAGAGGTTTTTCTCGAAAACTGCTGCAGAAAAGGGCACACACAGCATTAGTCTAAATAATGCTGTACAGCGTCCGTCAAAATCAGCTGATGAGGATACAAAACTGCACCAAAGAATAACGTACATGCTGCGCTGACGCCTGCGGTCAGGGCCTCCTGGCCATCGGAGACACCGCTTCGAAACTGCCCCACCTGCCTCGCTTCTGCTACCGGGGCGTCGTTACATCACTTTGTGATAACTTGCCCCGCAATTCAGGATGCACGCAAGCGACACCTCGGCATTGAGGGTTATTACCCCAGCCGACCAACAGGCACTCGTCCCTGGACGAATGGGCCCCAATACCGGGTCTTGTTGGCATTTATAGCTGACACCTGCCTGCACATGTACCTATAGCCCTCTTATGCCGAAGGGCATATTCACGCAATAAAAAAAAAGTGACGTCCGCATCCCCGAAGAATGTCGAGCCGCTTTGAAGACCTGGACTACAGAGCCGTAAGTAGCAGCGAGAGGCAGCAAAGGGCATCTCTAAACGGAAACACGGCTCAAATGCCCCGAAACGTAGATGGGAGAAGGCAAGCACGCAAGCATACAAAGTCATGCGCACGAGTAGGAAGCAATCTTCGCGAGCAACAAAAGCACTGTTCCTCAAATGTTTCCATTAGACGAAAACGAAACGACGTCTTCGAAATCCCAACACAGGGAGACAGCAGCGTTTCATCGACCAAGCAAACATGGGTGCTCTGAGCCGAAAAACGGGTCGAAAAACCGTTTTCCTGTTTCGCCGACGTACGTCGCATCAAAGAGAGGCTCCAGTAGTGAATGAGTTATATATAGTAGGTGGGTGGGTGTATGTGACGGGGCGCAAGAAAAACCATATCGAAGGTGCTTGAAAGGCGTCGTAAAAGAAAAAAAAACAAAAGGACACCTTTTCGCACGAAGTGTCTAAGCGGCGGAAAATGTTTCCAGCAAGGGCCCTATCTTGTCGTGCCTCCAGGACAAAAAATAAACCGGAAATCACTCTGCAGCAATGTAAGCTAAACAGAAAGCAATGATAAACGAAAGTTCTTACGCTTGCAATATATTGATTGCAAGCGCGGAAGTTGAGTGATGTCAGCTGTTCGTCGTAGTGTGTTTGGGAACACCATATTCGCCTCGTCTTCTCATTTTTCCTCTCCTCTGGGAAAAGACAGAGAGGTGCCTACTGTAACATTTACGTCGTGCGGGTATAATCCATTCTACATTCCTTTTCTTTTGTCTCCCTTTGCCACAAAATCGCAAGCCTTAGGCGCGGCTTTTCTCTGGTCGTTGACTGTTTTCATTGCGATAAGCGTGTTTTTCTAATAGCCAATATGTCAGCACTCTGGAAAGCAACACGCTTTTCTTTTCAAATCGGAATCCGCTAACGTGGAACTGAATTTATATTTTGAGGTTTCTGTACTCAAGGCAAATATTTGCCTTACGGGGCACTGTCTGACCTTCTAGGGCAAAGGTAGGAGTTATATTCTGTTTAGGCTCTGCGAGTCAGGTGGATACATTTCTGAGCTATTCTTCGTAAACCTAATCCTGCAAATTCCTTACCACTAGCTGAAACATTAGTTTATCGTCGCTTGTCTATACTGCATTCTTCTTAAAGTCGATGATGATGCACTTCAATTCACCTGCAGAGAACGGTCGCTGCAGAGCACTGGTCTCAATGGTATGAGGTTAGGTTCTGGATGCCTGCGAATGAGCGATGCCGCAGGGTTCAGTTGCTATCACGATGGGTCAGCATCATCACTAGTAAAACTATATGTACCTTAAAGGTAGAAGGCCTCTCATATTGATCTCCAGTTAACACTATCCTGCACCTGCTGCCGCCGTCTTATCCACGCAAACATTGTAATCTCGTCCACTGATCTGAATCACTGCCGCTTGCTGCTACGCTTGCCTTCTCTTAGAATTGATTCCGTGGCTATCTTCTCTTCGCATCACGTGCCTTGCACATGTCTATTTCGTCTTAATTTCCAAGGAATGAGGTAGGTTAGGGCACGCAATTCATTATGGCGGCAAGGTAGCGTCGGCGATTCAGTATGAACCGTATTGACTATGCGCATTGAAAGACGAGACGGTCTCGTATTCTGCGGCTGTGTTACAGAGGATTCCGAGGTCCAGCCAACTTTTCGCCATACTGCGAAAGGTGGGATCAAGTAATGACCACTGTAAATTCCTTATATACACTGTTATACAAGTTGTTTTATTTCAGAAACAAAGCATTTATTGTCACAGAAAAGACGGTAATGGACATGGCCGTCATTTTAAACACCACCACACAAGTCATCCGGTCATTCCGCAACCGATGCAGGCGGAGCCAAATTCTGCTTACAGGGCGCACACTTCATAGTACCAGTGAAAACTGTGACGTAGTTGGCAAAGTGGAGAAAAAAAAGACTGTAGTGATGAAGGTTCTACGGTTGCTGGGAAGGCCATGTCGGCCATGGCAACCAATCTCGGAAAGTATGTTGACCGTTACGGCAAGCGAGTTTCTTAGCAAACCATGAGTGATGATCTTGCGGAGAATGTTTTCCTGGGGCGCTATAGAAACTGACGCTCGGCTCAAGTGATTGCAGAGAATCGATACCTTTCCGTAATAAAGGATATAGATATATGGAAAGATCGATTGCCAAGCTGCAGTAAAAGAAAAAGGACCGCGTTTGGTTCTGTGAATAAAGGCGAAGCAAATGAAACTTCCTGCAAAGGAGCGGCGAAGCACTGGCAGCATGTTTGTTAAGTTTCTTTCTAACAATTTCTCCAAAGCGAATGCTAGCCAGCGAATTGATTTAAAAAGCTACTGCGTTGCGATCGCCTCGCCGCACATCGATCATTATGAAGGTTAAATTCCCTTCATTCTCTTTGCTACACTTCGTTGTAAAATGCAGTTTGTCAATTTCACTTGCAACCTATGCCTTGAAGCAGAACGTACCACGGGGGTGGCGACACCGAGGAAAGAGGCGCAGTGCCGGCCTCCATGAGAGAGAGAGAGATAGCTTGATGAGAGACACAAGGGGCGTTCCCGTAATGTGAGTCTAACTTCAGCTTCAGCTTTATGTGCAATTGAGATGTATGCGCCTTTGGAGGGTAACGTGTCGAGCAGCTGTAGCCAAAAGGGCTCATTCGGAACTGTATCCGAAATGCATTCGTGGCCATTTCTGCCTAGCCTCGTAGCGCTCACACCGAGCTTGTTCGCGAAACAAAAAGTGTTGTGCCCTTGCTAAATAATGACATCAGTTCTTCATTGTGAGGACGATGACTTCGAAATCTCGAGGGGTTGGGGAACGGGTTTTAAGAGCTGGCACAGTAGAAGCCTGTCTCGTCCAAGGAGCCCATGCTTCAACTGAAAAATTCAACAAATAACTGCACGGGCGCCTAAAAAAAATTATATCTTCGCAATGTTGACGATTACGATTGTGGCTAAGACAGCCATTCAGGGTTTTGAAATGCTATAGCACATTACCTAAAATTCTGAAGACCCGCCGCCGTGGCTAAGTGGTTATGGTGCTCGGCTGTCAATTCGAAAGACGCGGGTTCGATCCCGGGCCCGGTGGGATTATTTTGATGGAGGCGAAATGCAAGAGGCCCGTGCACTGTACAATGTCATTGCACGTTAAAGAACCCCAGGTGGTCAAAACTATCCGCAGCCCTCCACTACAGCGTTCCTCATAGCTCGAGTCGCTTAAGGACGTTAAAGCCCATAAAATCAAAAAATCAAACCAAACCAAAATTCTCAAGCAGGCACTAAATTTAGGCATTTGCAATTGCTGTTACGCTGCAATCGCATGTTCTCGTGATCCGATTTTACTTCCAGATTGTATTTGGAGCCTTTGTGTCAGCCTTCACATTTCTGCGGGTAGAGAATACGGTTGGTGCTCTTTCCTGGTAATTCTCTTCGTATAACGTGGAAACAGGGATTTCATCACAGGCAGGTGAAACATTGAGCGCAGTGCTGTTGCTTTCCTCGTACCCAGCAATTTTTTCGACAAAAGCCAGTTCGCACGGGAAACCTTTTGTAAATAGGAATCAATATATCTGCCGATCACCCGACAGCAGTCTTATATTTTTTTTCTACTCACATTTCTGCTATTGCAAAAAGCATTTTCCATTGCTTTTCTATGGCAGTTTTCACTGTTCCATCGATTGATGGAAACACTTAATCGATTGGAAACACTTAATAAGAAAGACTTTGCTTCGTATCAGAATAATGGACCATTACATTCAATATTTCCATAACAGGGTCTTACAACTTTCTAATTTTCAAAATTTTTTGCCCGAGAAAGCTGGACTTGTATTCGCAAAGAAATTCAAGCGGGAAGCTGTTCGCCACCAGGTGCACGCCATACAGCGCCAGGTCACCGAAACGGCGCCTGGCATGATTCTTCTCACCGTTGCGCCATGAACTGTGGTGCTGTGTTGCTTTAGCGCACGCACGTGAAATGGGGAGTTATGACGCAAGCTAAATAAACATTTTTGGCGCCTGTATATGTTGCTAAGGGTTACATCAGGCGCCCAATAATTCTCCGGTGGGCAAGCTTTTAGGGCAAAGCTCTTTTTTTTTCTGGCGGTATTAATTATAATGACTATCTTGCGCAATTGCATGCATTGTTTTCGCGTGTTTCGAAACTAAGGGAGCTAGACAATAATTAGCCTAATTACCCGTGGCCGGCTCTGCGTTCATAGCTTTTGAAAGCGTGTTTATCTTTGGGCGCTGAGCTTAACCACAGCCCCTACATATAGGGAGTGCCCTAAGTACACAGGATCTGTACCGGTATAACATCGCATGTTTAAAGAATACCGGCGGGCCGCGAACATGGCGTGTTCACAGAAAGTCACGTTGGGTGGCGCGCAGTAATATCTATTCTGTTTATGTCAGGCTGAATAGTGATGAAATGAACGCCACCGAAGCCTGCACTGGGCGACCATGGAATGAATCTTGCGAAAGCGGCCTACACATAGCATAAAGCATGCTCCCATGCAGGCGGGCGCGACTGCCATCTAGATTAAGCAACAACTGAGCGTGCTACGGAGAATACGCAGGTCGCTTAATGCGTTGCGGTGCCTTAGGAAAAATGAACGCTATTGTTCGTGATTTATCATTCGCCCTTGCGGAGTAAAGAAGAAAAAATCGGGGAGCCGGCTCCGCAATAATAATAATAATAATAATTATTATTATTGCGGAGCCGGCTCCCCGATTTTCTCTTCTTTACTGCCTCGCGAACTGCTTTTATAAGTGGAGTTGTACTGCCTTTGCCCGAAACGCAATGTATATATCAACAAGAGCATATGAAAGCTAATAATTGGGAGTACAATGTGATCAGCGATTATAAGAGTAATGTAGCCTTAGCTGCGAACTGGCTTGAATCACAGAAAAAATCAATTATGTGGATTCGAAGCGGTTTACTTAACGAAGGAAGTAAAGTACGGACCATTTACGTTGTACTTGAAATTGTTTTTTTTAATATTTAATTTTACTTTTCCTAGAAGAACAAAAGCATGAGCAGGGAAAAGTATTTCTGCTCGATGATGTCGCGTCTCTCATGCGATCGTCATTCGCATACTGTGGCTTCGCGCACGTCTAAAGTTGCCTGTTTGGAAGAGTAGCTGTCATAAACCGGTACAGACAGAAAATTTCGAACGCATACAAATGATATTTCCTTCATGGGCGTAAGGAGATGCCTTCAAGCAAGTTTAAGTTACCTGCGTTGAGCGGAACATATTTTATTATAATTTAATGTGCTGTTCATGGAGACGCTTTGCATTTCCACCCACATCGAGTGACGTCAAGATGCACTTTTCTTTATTGTTATGACGTCACTGAATCCAGTATTAACTCTCAGGAACAATCAGTGCTTGGCGGAGACGTCGACATTAATAGCAATATGGTAGTCCAGGTGGTGGATTAGCCATCCCGAGAAGGTTTACTTCAACGCTGGGGCCGCCCGCGACTAAAACTGCTGGTACAAATTCGATTTTAATTAATTATTAACGCTGCACATTGGTTCTTAGAGCTCATATCATGACTGGCAGGTCCGTTGGCTTCTTCCAAGGAAAAAAAAACGGACACCTAAAAACATGTCTGTACACCTTAAACACGAGGTAAAGAGCATGCCATGAGTTTTTATTTCTTTCCTACCAGATAATGTTTCAAAACTTGATAATTTGTACCCACGTGGGGTTATGGCACAAGATACATTGTGCTTAAGCGTTGTATTTGTCGGTATTATTCTTGCTTCGAAAGCAGCCTGTCGTCGTAACTGATGTTTCTTTCAAGCGCTGGTAGAAAGGAAACATGTGCGACTACAGTGGAAGCTCATGCCGCATCTTATGGAATCTTCCTAGATCGCTAAAACTAACCTACGGGTGTCTTCACGTTATCCGGAACTCATTTAAAGTGCGGATACTAAGAATTGTCATTTCTGAAATGCTTTCTTGGGCCGACGCTTAAAGTGGCCATGACATGGTCGTTCTTCATATTTCAGTTTAGTGTTTCAGTAACTAATACAAGATCTTATGATTCAATTTCTGAAATTTGGCTGCCCTGGACGCGCTGTATATTCCAAAAAATGCGATCGAAGTTGAGACCGGGAGACTCCTCCCACTCACAGCGACCGCCATATTGAATGCTCACGTGACGTCACTAGCACATGCAAGGAGCGACGTCGTCTGCTCTCGTTGCTGCAATATGCGCAGCGAGGTCTCATCCCCCCCCCTGTACTTTCGCGGGCGATCGAAGTAGCAGTCGTCCCCCATATATCAGTGATTGGTGCCGCAAAAGCGATAACAACAGTAACGCAGCTTTTCTTCGGTATAGGTGGGGTCCGGTCGCACTATAGGCCGATGCGACGGCGATCGACGGTCGGTGGGCTGATCGGTATGCAAATGTCGTCGCTGACGCACTGGTCTGTCACGCTAGACCGATGACGACGCCAGCACGATCAACGACCGCGTATCGTAGCAATGTTAAGAGTCAGCTTAATGGGAAGTGTGGTAGGGGACTAGTTGGTATGACATTCTATAAATTTAAGAATTGTAAAACTTATTGGACCTCATGCCAGCCACGGCGACATACGCGATGTGCATGCACCAGCAGAGATGTGCTTTCAATCGGTGCCTGCGCATAGAACCGATCGGCGAGGCAAACGACATGGGCAGAAAACGCCGCACGACGGTGCCGCTCGTTGCCATCGCCTGGGCTTGTGCGGCCGAGCGAGAGCTTCGCGCCCAGTGAGGCGACGGCCGGAAAAACTGCGCCTGTGTACCTTGTCTGTATCCAAAAAAGCGAAAAAAAGCGGCTACTTATCATATCTTCACGCTTTCTTACTAATCAGTGAGTAACTTTTGCCATATTCTTGAATTTCGGTCGACGCCGGACCACCGGCCGCTTTCGTGACGAGGCCTAGCGAGTACGCAGGATTCGTGTGTGCGATTTCGGCGATTGCGGAGAGCGAATTCGCAAGTTTTAGTGCCTGCAAATAACTGTCGAGCGTAGCTTTGGCTACAGTTCCCTCAAAGCGATGACTGCCTACATCGCAGGACGCGAGTACAATAAGGGGGAAGTGCCGATATGTGACCAGGTCTGCTTGGCATATGCAGAAGGCAGCCGGCAGCAGCCGTCGGCGTCGACTGTGGACCGCAAATCTGGTTGTTTTTATTAATTCAGGTAATATCCGAACGTATTTTTAGCTAAAGCGATCTAAAATTAAATTTTGGTGACGTAAGAGAAAGCAGATACCATTAGCGGGAAGCGCCGGTATACTACGCGAAGCGTTTCCCAAGCAGGCGATATAGGATCATCGGCGCTTATTGCAGTGTTATCATGGTGTGTAAATGAGTAAAAGTGCAATTTGCGAGTAAGAGTACGTAATATTTAAAATAAGGAGAACCCACCTTGCGTTTTATGTCATCCAAACGAGCTGTACTGCTTGCGCACCGCCATGTAAACAACCTCAGCGCGGGGCTGCAGTTATCGTAACTGTCGCACTCCTGGGGCACAGTGCTTACGCACAGCAAAGCGCTAAATGCGGTACTATTATTTTTAACCATTCATTTAGACGGCGGCGACTAGTCATCAGTGCGGGAAGCAAAAGCATTCGAGCCGCGTAGAGTTTTGCAAACGGCTTGGTTCCTGCAAAGGGTTCTACGAGTCGAAGGAAATGTATGTTCGATTTACGAACGCATACATCCAGCGGGGAAGTCGTCCCACTCGGCATTTTCCTCTGCTGCTTTCGTGCCTCAAGGTTACTCTAGTGCCAGTTTTTGATAATTGGAGTTTAATTATCGAGCCAATGAATAGCGGACAAGAACTTGGTAGATATATAGCTACAAAACGCCGCGGCTCTCACGGCGCACATCGGCGAAGCGACATGCACGGCACGTGCCGCTTTTCACATACGGGAGCACTTGAATGCTCAAAAGAGACCGCACTCATAACATACGAACAGCATGTTTCTAAGCGTAAATAATAAAGCAGGGGTCCATCGATTTCTGTTTCCTCAACAGTTGGAAAGTGGGCGCCACGAGCAAGTCCGCGTTCCCAAGGATCACTCAGCTCGCGTACTAAGTAGAAGGCTTCCCAAAAGAGAGCACGGAAAATGCATTTTAATTTGCTAAGCTAAAAGAAAAAACTTTTCGAGCGACCGCTGTCTACGGTGTGCATTCAAGCAGCTCAACAGTTCGCAGCAGACGACGCGGGGCGTGTATGCCGTCGTGACGTCAGCGATCAGAGGTTGCCAGACCAGCAAGTTGTTCGCAGAAGAGACGAAAAAAAAATCGTTTAAAAAATTTTTACCGCACAGAACCAACGGAAATTCGGCGAATTGTAATTTAACCTGCTGGGAAATAAAGGCGATAAGCAGGGTATGCGTGAAACTAGCCTGTCATGACCCCTTTAAGCAGGTCAATTCTCAAAGAACTGGATCAGAATTATTTTCTATGAAATTATGCTCTTGTCTGGGACTGCGTATGGCCCTTAAAAGATCAAAGTGCGTATTCATAACTCATCTACCTCGGGATGATTTAAGGTAGGAACAATAAAATGAGGTTGTGTCGAGTAGTAGCGTCGCTTTTAAAATGATGCACGAAACTTGTTAGTAAATTACTCTCAAGTTCTATATCTGGGCGATACATTAATCCTTGCAAAGCATCCTTAGGGCTTCAAGTATGGCTCAATGCCAAAAGACCGATACAGTTCGAGAAGTTCTGCTTTACAAACGCCCGAAAGAATGCAATGAGCAGGAGTGCGCTGGTTAATAGCAATCAGTGATTGAAAGTCTATGGACTGAAATTCGTCCTCGTCATCTCACGCATTGCTTTTTTGACGCTCTTAGACGGCAAGTAGGTACGAGACGTGTGCTGGCCAAATAAGTCTATCTGCTTTAAAAAAGGAGAAAGCCAACACTCATCGGAAAAAAGGATAGCGTAGAGGAATGTTCCTATTTTTTGTTTTTGTTTTGGAGTGCTGATTGACAGAAAATAATAGTGCAATTATATATGGCTTAAATACTCTCGATTAAAATGGACAAGAAAAAAAAACAACCACATGCCGTCGGGTGGAACCGAAGCCACGACGTCTGAAAGTCTCTCCTGATGCTCTACCAACCCAGCTTCCGCGGCGGCTGCCGTCCAATCTCCTACTATCGGGGTATTTGTGTTGCGTGTAAACTAACCTTCAAAGTTTTCACTAGCGCCCCCCTCGTCCATAGTGGCAGTAGTAGAACGTTGTTTACTACCACTAGTGTCAAATGGAACGTGATGAGACGGTGAGGGCGGAAGCTGCTAATCGTAATTCAAATTCGCTAATGAAGAGAACACGGAATGGAGAGAGAAGATATGGTAACGTTGGAAAAACGCTAACGTGAAGTTGACAGCTCACATAGACCACGGCTTCCTGTAACTGTGCGGTCCTCTGAGCGAGGGTATAGAACAAAGTGGCAATTTTCTGCCACCACGCAGAGGCTCTAAGGAGAAGAAGACCAGAGTCGTGGATATCCGGTGACTCGAAGCTTCACCGCAACAAGCTTGCCCATGTTTCTCGCCTCGTGCACTTTTCCTTTGTAAAGCATGTAAAACAACACAGGTAGACGCAAGTCTACTGGGCTTTCTAGGCTCCTGATATGTAGCCTTAAAGCTTGTGAACATTATTAAACCTGAACTTTCACTGCAAAGACAGGATATTTCAGACCCCTCATAAAGAAGACACGCGGACACGGGAACTGGTTCCAAAGAATGAACTTTTGGGATAGTTGGTACTGTGTACTTAGGACCATAGTTAAAGCAAAAAAAAGAAACGGGCAAACCAGATACGACGAGCACAAGAGTCGATGGTCATACTAGAAGCAGATTTTACAGCACGCTTCAGAAAGTAGGATGAAGGCTCGGTTGAGTGTGTGGGTTACCAGGAGTAACGTGTTGTGAGTGGAAGTTACACATCATCACCGAATGTTTGAATTTCCTTTACACAATAACTGAAGGTCGATTCGCCTGCAGACTGATTCGTACGACCACTTTTCTTTCACTATGCGCATGAAAGAACAGAACTGGTTCCCCTTCAGTCTCTTTTCGTAAAAGCCATTGCTAAAGATTCGGCGAAATTTGTGTCTCAAAGTTGCAGTTAGTTTCTATTCTGTTCTTGTTTTAGCTTTTCACATACCGCGAATCTTGGTTCCGTTCTCTGAACAGGTGCATTATCCACGTTGGTCTATAATACTTCCACACTTTTGCTTAGTACAAATCATTACGAAGACCGTTTCTTTTTGCCATTCATCAGCCATAACGGGCGGAAAGCGACAGTCCAGAAGAAGTGCGAGAGGGTGCCCTGTCGTCTTTCTTGAGTAGATAAGGCGGTTTTTTTTTTGTCTGAAGAGGTATGTTTAGCACCGTCTTGTAAGAATAAATGTGTCCAACACTTGCCGTCAATTGTGAACACACCTGCCTTTGTCTGTTCTTCCGACAGCAGAAGAAGCCCCCAAAAAAGGACAGAAAGGTGAACAATGGGAGTGGAAAGAAACGCCCAGCAACTTTATGCGTTGGTACCAATTAAAGCGACATGAGGCGAGAGGTGTTCTTTTCTGACAACGCCTTTCAAGCTGCCACAGATGGGATGCCCTTGAACGGAGCCCCCGTAAACGCATTTCTTTGGCGCGATACACAAAGGATAAGAGAGAAAGCCCTCTTCTGGCCCGGTTCCCTATAGTTCGCCGCCACTTGTGTTTTCTCGCGAGATGGAACCATTCCTGTCTCTTTGATATCGATCTGCAGACTGATGCGACGTTTCTAGGACCGAAAGCCATTGAATGGACAGTGTCGTCTTTGCTTCAAAGAATAGTCAGGTCCCTCACTCTGCCCTGTTATTTACGTTTCTTCTCCTTTTTAGGTGTGTTCTACCGTCTGTGTACATTTTCGGATTGTTGTTTGTGATGCTAAAACCACGCTCTTAGGTTTGTGATGCCTATTTTTATTCACTGCTTTGTATTGCTTTTCGGCAGGTGATGCTTTTGTGATGACGCTTATATCGTTTTTCTTTAGGCAACACGTATTTGGTTTCCAGCCAAGGACAACTGTAAGTTCCCACAACAGCGTAACACATGTAACCCTGGTATCTGCTATATATTTTTTCTTCCACGACTAAGTTACTTCGCATTGTGATCTCCGTACTATCACTGAGCCTTATAATTTCTCTCTATCAAGCGACATTGATTGCCCCAATTTTCCCAACTATTCGCTATCTATGATGATGATGACGTTGCTCCCCAAAAAGGTACGGTCGACCGATTGCCATGTTCGCCTTTTTGAATGTCGTGCTACGTCAAGGAATCAGAAAACGCTTCAAGTACCGGATCATTCCTGGGTGATAACAAGGAACTGCTTTTTGCGCATATTTGTAACTTTAGCCTTGACTTAACACGGATATTTAAGTTCACTCAGTACAGGACAGTCTTAAAAGGTGAAAACAAAACAATAATAAAATGGAATGGAAATGGAAGGTAAAAGGCAAAGTAATAATAAAAATTGGAAAAAAGGAATAAGAGTAAAACGATAAAAAAAGGTGTTAGTTAGCAAGCAATCAATATACGCCAATATGCTTTGACAAAATATTCTTCCGATTAAATCACAAAGCATGAAAAGCGCTGGTGTGTATGTTTAATTCTGATTTATGTGCAATGACTCGCTAGATATAAGGCGTAAGTTCCTGATCGCAGGAAACACCGGCTAAGCACTGCAGTTGGGCAATAATCTTATTTTGGGCCTCTGCGATGTGTCGTCTTTTATAACTTAAACTAAAGAAACAACAGCACAAATCGTTTCAAAGTAAACGTCCAAATTTACAGAGCACCAGTACGGCTGCCAAAGAAAAACTCTCCAGATTTCGTAAATCTACCTACACTCAGTAAAAGCAACTCTTATCTACAAGCAAGATGGGCTGAATTTTAAAAGTATATACCCGCAGTGTCGCTGCGATCACAGGCGGCAACGCTATCTTACCACTTTATTTTCTTTCATTAACCCAACAAAAGTTCAGGAAATCTCATTTTCGAGTTCGTTGCCGTGCCGAGGCTGCAATATAACAATATTTAATGTACTGTAGTAAAAAAGCACCTGCACCACACGTACTGCACGTTCTTGTTTCTGTCTATTGAAGGACTGCGCACTCTAGTTCATGAACCCTGGCGAGACGTTATTAGGAGTGGGATCATTTTATCAAAAGAAAGAACCACGTCTTGTGACTTGCGTACAACGCCCTTTCCAATAAATGCTTTAAAAGAAAGAGTAACGAGATAGAGAAGACGTCTACTTTGCATAGATTGCCCGTAACGTCGTCAACTATAAAATGAAGGTTTCACAACACTGGCGTCCGGCTGGAGTAGTCCGAATATATTTCAGGAATGAAACAAAAGTACTTTATTCCTAATATTGAAACTTTCGTGTTCATTTATAAAATCAGTACGTTTTGTATAGTTTTTGTACATGACATGGCGTTTATGTTTTGTAAAGGCCTTATGCTCGCGAATGTGTTTTGTCACACATATCAATGGAAGGAAAAATAAAGCTTTATTTCTTCTTTTGAGTCGGACACTTTCTCAATTGTGTCGAGACAGAAGTGTTTGCTGGAGAAATAGAATTGGAGAGCGCCCGCTTTTGTATTTAGCCTCTCAGTGTTCACGTGTCGTAGTATGCCATGTGTCAGTTACCTCAGGAGCGGTTTTTTTCTTTTCGCACTTATTTGTGAAATTTGTGAAGATATCATTTACTCGCATTTCCGCGTAGACTGCCCACTTTTCCATTGATCTTGGAATGAGTCGAAGCTGATCGGGTATATCAATCCTAGAGCACTAAGATCCTGAACTGGGATGGCATATATGGCTCTGGAAGATGTTAAAATAAGTATTTAGTAGGCTGCCATGGCATCTTAAATTACATGAAAAAATCGCGAAATTTCGTCTCGTGTCGGTTGTTGTTATGAAATAAGTCCCTATTCCAAAGCTTCTTAATGTTTCAAGAAACACTGAACGAACAAATGATTGTCAAATCAACAGCGCCAAATTTCAGTCCAGCTGGGAAAGAGTGTTATTAAGATGAAAGTAATTTCTACAGCGTGTAGGCGCACAGTTTTAGGAAATGCTGCGGTGAAGTGGATGAATCGCATTTTCAGCCAATAAATGCACCAGAATCAATTCCATTCAGAGAAGGAAGAATCTCTATTTCCACACAAAATGTTTCCAGAAAAAAAGATAGTAATTATCCTCCTACTTTCCTGATTAGCCATATTGTCTTTAAGAGACGCGCGATTGGGACGAGAGGAAGAAGACCGCGATAGGGTTTGAAATTTTTAAGAAAAAAAAAATCAGTTCAGCCATGCGTTAAAACATCTTTCCTCTCTATTCACATAGCATTATGAACTCTACTGAATGCTCTCCAGTACTGAGCCATAGAAATGCTTATCATCGTCAACACTGATGCACAGGAACAGGAAAGAGCGCAGTTTTCTTGAAACGCTCATTGCATTCACAGGATGGTATTGACTTACGTTCCGGCCTAACCGCTTTTAAACTTCCACTGGCATCATGGTTGAAAAACAACTACTCGTGTGATGGCTGTTTGAATACATGGCAAGCCTTAACCAAGTTAGATGCACATAACTGGCTTCGGTGACTGCTGATTACTTTGGTTCCCAACCCCGGTCCTGCGATCCTAACACAGTGCTTGTATTAATGCTGGCGGCTGCTATGCATTTATTAAAACTAAAAGCTGCAGCGTTTGCAATTGGTTCACCCTCACAATAACCTAAATGTTACTTGAGTGGCTTGCCAAAGAGGTCCTACTTTGTAATTCGATCGAGGCTGTGGGCGTAAAGAAAACGAACAAGTTAGCCACAAGCATCAACATCTGCTACTGAACATGTTTCATGCCTAAGGTTCGACGGAATACGGTGTGTATGGATGATGTATGGCGAAAAATAAATGGTGCCGACCAGAAAAAAAAATAAAATTACCTCCCGGCTCCCACACGGGAGCCTTGATTACTTTATCATTTTGAACAAGGCGCTCATATGAGAGCCGGAATGTCATTTTTCTTCCTTTCAGGCGGTGCCTTTTATTTTTAATCATGTGCTGGCCCTCTGGCAGTTATAGTGACATGGATGGTCAAATGCTCTTACTAGTATCCCAGGACAAGCCTGCTATGTTCCAAACGAAGCATTCTTATATGTTTAGTGTTTTTACCATCAAACTGTCCGTTACTGAGATTGAATATTAGTTTCTAATGTAATGAGTGACGCTGCTTGAACTTTGGCGAAATATTTGTATAGTGCCTTGGTCGTTGTTCTTTGTCCCCGCCCCCCTCCCCTCCTCTAAAAGGGAAAGGAAGAAGACACTAGCGCCATAAATGCTGGCTCAACTATGTTGTATAAAGCCATGGTTTGCCGTCGCCAGCAATAAATACGTCTCTGGCCTCTGCGGCTTGCCACTCGCGCGCTTTACGTGAGGGCCCAGCTTGAGTATCCTGACCTCCAATGATAGCCACGCTGTACTCGTGCAAATATTTCGCGCTTTTCATTAGTCATAGAGAGGTATTCTATCAAAAAAATATTGAAGAGAAATTGAAATCGGCCTGTATCATTAAGTTGCCGCGTTCTATTCACAAATGCACTTCAGTGATCTTTAAGATGAAAACTATAAAATGTGTATTACAGGTGTCGCCAGCACCGGCCATTAGCTTCGCTCGCTTTCGGCGCCACTTTCCCCCTCTTTGCAATCGCCGTTTACATGGCGGCATATCTGTGCCTTCTGCGCCTCCAGTGGTGAACATTTTTCATATTCTTTCCCGTCTTCATTACTGCCCATCCATATTCTTTCGGGTGAGGAGCACTGCTGCCTGCAAGGGCTGCAAAATAATGCGCATCTTTAATTCACCCTGATCAGCAACTCCTCCACCTCTCCCCTCTCGTACCCGTATGGTCGGCCTTGCCTCCCCCCCCCCCCCCCCGTTTTTTTTATGAAGGGGCGATTTTTGAGATTGGATCAGTGTAGGCGCTGGCGGCTTTACTCGGCGGCCACGCAGAGACAGAGGCCGCCATTTTCATTTAATGGCACTCATACTACTTACGCATTAGAAAAAAATTCATGAGACTTTGTTGACCTATAGTGCGGTGAGGCGCGGTGTTGCTGCTTGTGTCGCAGATATGTAGTTAAGATGTTAATTAAGTACACAATTGTTTGTGAATCTTAAACGCTGGAGACACTGGAGGGCGTTTGGGAGGCATCCGTCTGATTCGACGCCTTTCCACAAACACTCCCCAGCGTCCTAGACAAGGAGAACTCCATACGCGTTGGCAGGAAGTAGCGTAGTCGTTAGCACGCTGAGCTGCGGAACAGAAGGATGGTTGTTGGAATCCCATCGTGCACAAAGTTTTTTTTTAATTATTGTTTTGAAGAGCGTAACGTGCGGACGGACGGACAGAGGGACGGTCGGACGCGAGCATCAGCCATTAAAGGCTTCCGCCGTGAAAACAGCTGCGTAAGAGTAAGGGCTACGCGGCGCGGCGGACCAAGACAACACAGAGAGACATATGATTACATTGATGACGAAGCCCATCTGTTTCCCCAGCAATATGTCAAAACTGCTGCCACAGCTGCAAAAATGATTGCAGTAAGAGGCAAAGTAGAATTTTTTTAGAACTATGTTTTGTCCTTGCGTAAGCAAAGTGCAGAGAACTCTACGCCCTTGCGGAACAGCCTTTCATGCTAATATTCAAAACCAACATGGTGCGCTTGCAACCGTACACCAGAAATGCCTGTTTAGTGAACGCGAATGTGGGCAGTAAGCAGCAGGTATGTGTGGAATTTTGGTGATTGGGAGAAAGTGCTACACGATGGCGTAAAACTCCACCGAAAGCATATAATTTTTGAGGACACACACAAAATCTTTGGCGCGAGGTTTTCTACAGCTTCTTCATTGCATTAGTTGTAAAGAGGAAATATTTTCAACCGTAGCCACCAAGCGCCTTCTTGCACTGCAGCACAAGCCAGTATTGGTCCCACGAGGCATCAGTGAAGCTTCGCTTGAGATTTATGTCGAAGCACTAGACGACGAACCCTTGGGATTTGTCGGCTTAGCTGTCTGGTTAGCTGTGTTGTTAGCTGTCGGCACTATAGGCACAAGGCTGCAAAACGAGAAGAAACATAACGTCAATATTTATAGTAACAAACGATGCATTCGCGTAATGTCTCCAAGCCTGACGTTACGAACTATTTATTTTTTAGAGCGCGCGATGTGCATAGCCGTCACGCAGCAATGGAGAGGGTTCCGATTCCTTGCGGTTGGTTTTCTTCCCTTTAACCGAATTTTAAAGTCACCAAGAGAAGAGGCGAAAGAAAAAAAACTTGAAAATTTCATCATAAGCTTTGTATATCTTCCCCAGCTGCTCCGTGCATTAAATTTCAATAGTCTACTGCGAGGCTACTTACAGCGCGTGCCACACAAATATTTAGTAGCTGGGTTCGACATCAGTCGGTCAAAAACCCCAACAGCTTGCAAGCGGCGTACGTTCCCGGGCCTTATACAGGTGCAAGTGGAAGAAGTTTGCTACTGACTGTCGGCAGCGATGCCTGCGGTTTGCTCGAGGAGGCCTAAGCTCGCAGAGAACATGCCAGGTTGGAGCTAGAAGACAGCCGCTAGACCGCTAACCCAAGTGCAATTGGGTGTGTGCTTGCAAGCGGCTCTATAAAAACTCTACAAAATCTGAAACTGATCTGGGGCGTAATTGCTAGCATCTATTCGAGCGACCTCATGCGGCAAAAATACAAATCTGCGCGTTTACTCACGACCTTCAGAGGTGAAAAAAAGCCGGGATATGTGCTAATACGGATGGCCAACTTATTCACGGTTTAATCGCTCTGACTATTCAATTAGCCAGGACGATTAGCAAATGACACGGCGAGGCCAAATTTATTGACTCGCAGTGAATTCTTCAATTTTTGCACGATGTAATAGGACACTATTTCCTGGCTAAAGCGCAGAGAGAAAAACTTCATTTAGAAATAGTTGACTGCCCCGCTATTAGCAGTTATGCTGAGAAACGTACTAGACGGGATGGAATCAGAAAGCTGTGTAGCAAATGCAACCTGCAAGTGCCACCATGTTCCAACGTGCGCATCAATTTGTAGTGTCCTTTCAAGCGCTTAGAACCGTGCACGCAATCCAGAAATGACTCGTCACATGTGCCTACCTAGAAAGCCATGATGGCGCGACAACAGCTGCTATTGGCCCTGGCCTTATGGCCTTATTGATGGCACGTGCAGTTTACTTAAGGGAACTCAAAACGACAAACTGCAATACACTGCTGCTTGCCTTGACTTCGTAAGGCTTTGGCGTCCGTTGATTATAGGGATCTTGTGCATGTGCTAGCGTGTAGGTATGTATGCCTGCAGTGGTAGGTATGGCTTGTTTGGAAGCGAAAGCTTCACTACGCTAGGTAAAGCCGATTTCGCCATGCGTTGCTGGTAGACCTTCAAGTGAGCCAGAGGTGAAGTGTGGCTATAGGCCTTACCATACGTGGTCCACCATGGTGTCGCACCACTTGACCTTTGACCATTCCATTCTCCGGTAGAGGGCGGTAGAATAAGCAGCAGCGTTCATTGGGTGACCAACCTCTCGCGATGAACCATTAATTTTACTGCCACCTGGCAGGGTGGCAGGGTGGGCGCGCTGTCTGTCCAGTGTGCGGAACGCTCTCAACGTTACAGACGCCAAGCCACGTCTACTTGCCCAATGCACCTAAGGTTTCGCTCTCTAACCAGATTCAACACTAGCTAAACCGGAGCTAATTTTTTTTTTATGAGGTGGAATTTTTTTTGTCGTTTCAGTTCCAGTTTTCTTTCTTTGACAGTATATGACTGATGCGCTGCCTGCCGGTGGGCGCTGCCGCACAAGCCGCTTGAGGCTTCATCAGTTTCTCATTTGTGGTTTTGTGTGGAAATGGACTTTACTATCATATGAACCAAATATATGCATCATGAGCAAAGAAGGGCACACAGGAAACATTTGCTATTGCTGTTCCTGTGCTAGAACTATACCGCGTTTCTACATGCAACTGTGCCACTTCGTGCTCAGTACTATCAATTTTTGGCCTGGTTTACACTTACTACTTCAGTTGAGTGTCAGGCGCCTTCATGGCTTTTCGTCTGCAAGAAAAAACAAACACGACATTCATTCGAAACGCTCATGTTTGACAACATTATTTATCGGATAAATCATCACTACTTCTGTCATACTTACAGACGAATCTGCCGTAGCCGTCTGGAAGTAAAAATTAGTTACTCTCAGAAACACATAAAGGAATAGCGGCAAGACGTTTCGCATAATATACTTCTAATAGGAGCTCTCCTGTTTTTTTCTTAGTGAAAGCAATAAAAGGAATTATGGAGGTGGCACGGCAACGAAAATCGCCATGTAGTGTGTTTTAGTTTTACTGAACGATAAAAGCAGAGTAGTCCCTTAAATGATCTGCCAACAATTCTTTCAGCTAGCGTTTCTTTTTTTAAATTTGCACGTCAGAGTTTTTATTTTCCTTACATAGATTGTCTTAAGCTTTCAGAGATTGTACTTATTAAATAAACCACCGAGTTCTTCGCTCTTTGTAGTTTTGTGACATACTGCTTAAGAATAGGCGCGTATCTTTTAGTTCGGACGATGTGAGTGACGAGCAAACTGTATTCATCTCTAGAACTTCAGAATGTGCCAGCGAAACACAGAGACGCGGGCACAAGAAAGAGGTGGTCGACACGGACGGGCGTCAGACCACAAGTGTGATTTATTTTACAAAAAACGCTAGAACACTGACTTATTTTTTTGTCACTTCTGCAGCTGCGCCATAGAACCGCCAAATTACCTTCCTGGCTGACGTCTAGGAATGTATCTTTTCCTTGCAGATGCGTATTCACGCACTTGCCTGTCAGGCCTATATGCTCTTTTGAAAAGGCCATGGGAATCTGGCACACATTTTTCATCCTTTAGTTTCAACTATATTATATGTACTAAATTCATGTCTAGTAGATGCGCCATGGAGCTTTCACTCTGTTGGCTGGCTACATCATCATTTCCTAGAAGCTATTCAAGTACTTCACAGGCCTCAAGCAGTATGTGAAATCACTCACTCGGCATCCTCCTTCCTCAGACGTTCATCTTCCGTGCGAATTACTGGCGCTGCAACAACCCTGGAAGAGGAGAAAAGTGGTGTAAGGTCTTATGTATAATGTGGAAGGTTAAATGTCGTACAATAGTATACAACAGGTATGGAATGCAAAGATTGTTCACCAAACTTAGGCAAATCCGAAAGCAATGTTTTCTTGGATTCCAGTATGCTTATCAAAAAAAAAAGCTGTTGATCGATCTCGGGGGAAGAGGAATATTGATATATTCTTCTGGGCAAGAATCCACTACAGTCTTTCCTTGCGGCGTCCATTAACACTATTGAAAAAGTGCAGAAGGCAGTACTCGTTTCATATTCGTTTCATTTATATTTTCGGTCTGTTTTTCAATTCGCTGTGCCAACTGTTCCGGTGGGTAGATAGGACGCAGACGGACGTAATGAAATTTGTCATTGATTCATTTTTCATTATGTATTTGGCCTCATTTAATTGTTTCTGTTGAATTGATACGAACAGGTTAAATGTTTCTGCCTCTACTGCATCATTATTAGGAAACCGGCAGATTTTATTTCTACGTACTAGAATTCTTCGTTGGGACTATGTCTGTTTAAGAAGTCCCATTTTGGAAGTTTGCACAAAGTGGTCAAGCAAAACTATTTTAGACGACACTCCCGTGCGTTTGTGCTGCAATCGTTTCATCATTACGGCTAGTTTAATGAAAATGCTGGCATCTGCTGGCGTCAGAAAACGTGAAAGTGTGTCTCCACGTTACACACTGTGCGTGTTCTATGTTCTTGTTTATCTCCAAGCAAAATGGCGACCCTGGGAAACAGTGTTTAGCATAAATACATTGATTATCAAAAGCCTAATGACAGCTTAAAGATGGACTCAATGCCTAAAAACATAAATATTATCCGCCTTTATTGATGGTTTTGTCTAGGCCTTTGCTCCATAACAGGATACTGCTGGTTTTCTTCACTGCCTGTGTTCAGGGATTTTTTTTTGCACATATTTATTTTATTATCCATAAACCTGCTGCTAGAGCAGAGCAAAACAGTTTAAGACTTACTTCTTACGCACTCTCTGCTTCTTGTGAATTTGCCTGTGTGAGGAAGAAACAGAATTTACATTACCATCTATTTTTCAAATAGCTTATATTTGGCATTGGTTATACTTACAGCTCCTCAAATTTCGTCCTGCAGGTAAGAGAAAAACGAATATTTGCGAAGTATATAGCAACAGAGCCTTGCATACACATCATGAGGATGAAGAATTAAAAAACTAGTTTACTGAAATCAACATTGTGATATCGTTAGCTTGTCCCCAGTATAATACATTCAAGATTTTGAAGGAAGTTTATAAATTCTTTCAATGGGTGCCAGTTCTGCAGCAGCCTACACGTTATGTGAGCGATTTGATAGTGGCAGTTTTTAGCTGGAGGGTAATTGTTAATCCTCAGGCTATCGTCAACTGCTCTCAATAACTCAGATAAAATTAAAGCAGAGGAGAGGTGCTGATATTTACAAACCAAATTAGACAGCATTTCTGCTTCAATCACATAAACCGGCTTATAGCATTCATAGAGTTCTCACTCCTGTGTTCTCTTCGCTCTTCGCAAAGAAGACAGAAAGCAAACAAATTTTCATGGAGTGTTTGCAATCGCTTAAACTAAACCGGGTGTTGTATTAATAGAGTTTATTCTACTTCAGTAGCAAAATGAAGTACGCAAGGACGTCACTGTACTTCCGGGATTTCCACGACTCAAATGCGCATTTATAAATGCGCAAGGAAATAACTTATTTATTACCTGTGTTGCTACAGTAAGTAAGTATAGCTTCGTTGAGTGGAGACAGTGGAGAAGTAACATGCTAACGTGTAAAGCATGCAACAATAGAAATAGGGACTTACCCCGCTGGAACAGGTTCTCCTTCGTAGGTGTAGCTCTTCATGGTGTAGAGGTATTTGGATCCGATCAGAGATATGTATATGCCGTACACGTAAATCCCGACGAGGATCATCATTGATAGCCAGTAACCATTCTGCAGAATATATTAGAAGAATTAAGAGTTAGGCTGCACTACGCAACGAAAGCAGCTAGGGCACCGAACATCTCAAAAGATACGGCTGGTGCTTGTCTTTTTTGTTCTGCTTGAACTACTTTATTATTAGTGAGAATGTACACATGCAGCACTTCACTTGCTAGTCGTTCAAGCAGATGCAGATCAAATTTATGGCTATCAGATATAGCTTTATACAAGACATTTGAACCGTAGAGTAGGAGCTCTCGAGAATGTATTATATGTGGTTATGGAGTTGAGGCTGGCGTGGAGTGGTTTTACTCATGGCTGTTTGATACACATGTGTGGTGCCAGCCAGCCATCGTGTACCACGCCGGGTGTAATACGCAGGTGTGCCACCTAACCTGCACCGCACAGCGCGTGGTACACTTTTCACCGTTACTTGCAGAGAAGAGAAGAATTACAGAATATAGCTGTCTGTACTAAAGCTATGCATTTCAAGCGTGTGCAGAAGAAAGGCGAACTGCCTTTCAACGAAGGATATAAATCTGTGCAAAATGCGCACAGTAACAGTAGCAGAATACACAGTGATCTACACAACGTGATCATATTACATGGCATGTAAGGCGTGAGCGTCTGTTTTGGCTGCCGAAGTCACGAGCAAAACAAATTCCAACAGTGGTGAAGATGTGCGTTAAAATAAAATATATTCGTGCGGACGAATTAGCACAGTGAAGGTAGTCGTTATTTCAGCGGCTTCAGTGCACACTGTTTTGTGCCAATACCCCTGCTGCGGAAAGATTTTAATCCTTGTTAACATGGCGCCAGAGTACGCATTTTCTGGTGTTGTTGAGTCCAAGGCCGAGCCAGAGGCATTGGCAATCTCATTCTGTTCTGTTGTCTCTGCATTTGTCATTTCGAGTTCTCGCTAGGAAGGCTTCGGAGATGCGAAGGAAACCGGTTTTGCTGCCGAATGCGAAGGCAGGTGCCGAGTTGGCACCATTTTTTTCTAGCACGATTCCATAGGAGGCAAACTTTAGGCGAGCTTTATTCGTTTCCACAGCGCATGCGATTAAATTATAAGCTGCCTACGGGGAAGTTTACTTCATGATACCCTGGTTTTTGTCACTACGCATGACGCGCTGACTTTCTGTTGGAAAAGTAGCATGATTGCCGCGTGGCGAGTTTGTGTACCAGGAAAACAGTGTTCTAGGACTTGTCAAGATGTCCTGTTTTAAAAGAAATAGGCGATAAACTACTCTTTGCTTCTTATTTGGCTGTACAACTTACAGCTCTCATGCCAGGTTGATTTTGCCAACAATGCAACTCCAGTAGCCTGTTGATTTCACAACAACATATAGGTGGCAGTAGAAAGAAAGAGCATTTTTATAATACGTGTGTTATTTGTTTCTCCAAAGGGCCCCTTCTAGCATTACATAGCGGGGCATATTTTCCATAATTTTATATTTCCTGCTTCCCCGCTCTTTCTCGGACCTTGAGCCGTGCTTTAGTGGCTTCTGCGCCTTTTTTTCTGCCTGTGCATATGTGGCGTTGATAATCAATTCGTTGAGCACTAAGCAATAAAATTAAGGCCCCAGCATAACGGTACTCACAACAAAGTCGAGCATTCCACTGCAGAGAATATTAAAGCCGTCCGTAAAAACGGCGAGGATATTTCCGCAGATTCCAATGTTGTCAAACTGTAATATGGAATGAAAACAGGAGTAATAAGCAAAAGTGATGGTGTGAGCGAAATTTATCTTGGTATAATGTTAAGGGGAAACTAACGGTGAATTCAGTTCGGCACAATTTTACTCAGTTGAAAAAAAAAAAACTTACTAACAGCAGGCATTTTATGCCATAACCGATCGATTTGAGATTGTAGGTGTTTTATTTTCTCGATAGATAATAATGATTCTGCCACAGCATATCTAACACCGCGTAGTCAGTTTTGTAGGGGTGAAAGCGACTATACATTACTAAAGAAAATGATTCCGCTACAACGTCACCACACTCACGGCATGGAAACTAACATTTCTTGGGCGTATTTTGGAAAAGCGCTCTTGTTCTTTTTGATTCAGTATATATGAAGGAGCCAATCCAGTGTTTTGCGAAAGCTCACCTCGTCGATGTAAGCTGAAATATTGTTCTTCAGGTAGTCGCACTCTTCAATTGTGAAATCCAGGAAGGACTAACCGGGTTGCGGGAAGAAAAACGCAGGAGGCATGACACAAGAGCCAAATTATCGTGGATAACATGAAGCAGCAGAAGGTGAGCGGGCACTTACCTGCTTGACCAATTCTTTAAAGTTGGAAGTATTCTGTGTCACGTACTTGTACAGTTTCTCATCATCTTGCAAGTATTTCTGGAACCCAAAATGAACAATTGGTTTCTAACCTGATCTAAAAATAGTAGCCCTAACTCGGCGGAGAAGCATTTACGAAAGCATTACGAAAAAGTGTTCTCCATTTATGCGTTGAAATACCTTAAAGTAACTCTCCCCTCTTTGAAGCGAATGAGGTATATTGATAGTTGTATTACAACCAACTCTGGCGCATACGACCACTACGCTCTTCATCTGCTGAGGAACACAGCCTTCAGTTGGCGCGCGGACGCGGAAGATTATGGCTTCAACGTCCTGCGACATCGTCCTGTGGCATCCTCGAGGGAAAAGCACGTGCCTTATTAAGCTATGGTAATTAAAAAAAAGACAACGCACTGACGTTATATGTGACATAGTTGAGGTGTACCTGAGCATACTTACTTTTATTTTTTTGTGAAACTCGCCGTTGTTCGCGTACTGGCCGGAACGAGAAGCGGAAGGAAAGAGAGTGAATAGAAAGAATTTGAAAGTTGAAAACAAGTGATTAGGTTTGGCTATTGCCTATCTTTTTGTTTGAAAGCTGCGAAAGGCAGGTCGCTACAGTGTGCGCAGATTTATTGCACGGCAATGCGGACATCATATAATTGATAATGTACAAAGAAAGAAAAAATAAATAATTGAATAATCTAAAAATGTTTTTAATATCTAGGTTTAGGGCGTGAGAATACACTGTGAAATTTAAGGCCGTCAAAGCGGAAGGTGCCTCCAGATTTTTTTTTACTTTTTTAAACCGTAAGTAACGTGGTTCGAGATGTAAAACGCGAAAAAGACGGTATTGAAAATTGAGTTAGCTTTCCCATGTTGCACAGTTATCAAGTTGCGTGGCACGCGGGCTCTTGTTACGGAAACAGCGTTAACACCTTGCACGTCCTAAATCCCATAAACTGTATAAAAGTTTTCAGTTTGAAAATTTGAGGGACGCCATTTTGACTAAGTGCAACGTTTAAAAGCCAACATATCGAGTTCTAAAACCGTCATATTCATGTTAGACTTCTGGAAGCATGTTGCCAATTCCATAATTTAGGAACTGCACTCCCGTAATGTTGTCTGGCGCCGTAACAAAAACAAAAAGCTGATCAGTTGTTTTAGTTGGTTTATCATACCTCTGTCGCACCTTGCCACAGACTGCACCATGCATGCACTTTTCACAACCTTCAAAAGAAACATCTGTTTTTCATAGTCTTAAGCAAACTGGGCATATTCTATTAATGTAGAATTGTTATGATCAAATGATTTCATGTCTTTTTTTTTTTGCTTGTTCAGTGCGCATCTGTGCATCTAGCAATAATTCAGTGACCGCAACACACTCACCAAAAGGTCCCTCTTATTGAATTCTTCTTGAAATTCCTTCACGACGTTCCAACGTTCCGCGATGATTTTTTGGAGTAGATCGGTGTTCAATCTATAGTGGTGGACGACGTCTGTTTGGTATTCCACGATTTTCTGGTCAAAGAGAAGTGACGGCGGTCAAGTTACAGCAAAGAATTGGTGTGTTGATGTTAGTAGCCTTTCTCGTCACAACTGTTTCTCTGCATAAAAAAGGTAAATTCTGGCGACGTCTCGTTGAGAAATCATTAGATTAAAGCTGCGTGCATCTGAAGTTTTTCCTTCTACTGTGTTGATATAAATTTACCCGGCTGTTCATCGTATGTGCAGAAAAATAACTAACGACTCAGAGATGAAAACACTTTCTCTTCTAGCCGAGCCGACAAGCATTCATAACTCTGAATTTTACTGACAAGAACTGAAGACAGGAAGGATTTTACTGAAGACAGGAAGGTTTATGGTTTATGGGGATTTAAGGTCCCAAAGCGACTCAAGCTATGAGACACGCCGTAGTGGAGGGTTCCGGAAATTTCGACCACCTGGGGTTCTTTAACGTGCACTGACATCGCACAGCACACGGGCCTCTAGAATTTCGCCTCCATTGAAATGCGACCGCCACGGGTGGGATCAAACCCGCGTCTTTCGGGTCAGCAGCCGAGCGCCATACCCCTATGAGCCACCGCGGCGGCTAAAGACAGGAAGGTTTTCAGAGTATCGGTATGCGGCCAGGCCGGCAAACTGGAATGGGGACAAGGCCTTACGCTTTGAATTCTTTGTAGAGTCATTGAACAATTTTTTACTCGTTACCAGAGAGCCAGGCTATCGTTAAGTGAGCTCTGTACTCATACCTTCACCAAAGCGCACTTATAATGAAAATCGATGTTTTTGAATGGCACATAGTATTGATTGCCGCTCCTTGATATTCATCATAAACCCAGACATACCGGAGTAAAACTGTTCGGGTAGTCCGTTTTACGTGACAAAATACTAAGTGGCAATCAAGAAAAGAGTTCTGTATGCTGCGTTCGTTAAAACTACACAGTTGTCGGTCGACGTTTCAGAGAGTTTGTGCTGCTCACATCGAGGGCAACTTCGAGGTCCTTCGGCTTAATCCCGGCAAGTCCGCCAATTCCGATGTGCTCTTTGCAGTGCCTGGAAACAAGAAAGAATGAGCGGTAGTTGTACGCGTGGTGTACCCAATCTCCTAACTGCACCATTGTACTCAAGTGAAGTCTGCAGACGTTTAGGTCAAGTCACTAGTACCGCTGTACCTCCAGACAGAAGGCTGTGCAGTTTTTAGTGCACTAGCACTTATTGTGGCCATTCTCCAAATTTTGGTGTTGTGTGTCTGTCTTTGTCTTTCTGTCTATATCTCTGTTTTTCTGAAGCCGGTTTTCTGGCAGGCTGCTCACCTGCCCACCGGGTGGGGGGCAAGCAGACCAACGTGACAGGTGGCGGAGAAGAACGTGATTCGAATTACGCTTGTACAGTATCTCACCCGAAGAAGAAGTTGGGGCGGTAATTAAGTGGTAGCCTAGTACGACCTGGTAGGTCATCGCTCCAACCGACCATTGATGTCATGCTTGCGCACATATCCGCATTTGGCTAATTACCCAAATTGAGTGGCATTTTTTAAAGTTGAGGGCGAATAAAAAACAAAAAGGCGCTGAGCTGTTCTGCCCTTATCTGAAGTGAAAAATGTTGATAAAGCTACATCTTCTGTTTCTAATAATGTAAGGGCCGCATAAACCACGCCCAGTTTTATCACAGGGCTACGCTGGGCACCTTCTCGACAGCGGTAACTTCAGAGTCCAACTGAATAACAATGCTTTCATGAGATTCCAGTCTTTTAGCAGCAACACACTGTGACCCCGACACCGTTTTTTTTATATTGGAGAGCAAGTCTCTAATATTGCTGATGTTGTAAACTGGCTACATTTGGACCGACTGAAGCGAATGTTTTGTTTCTGGAACTAAAGCTTTCATGTAATCATCCTAGCTTTGTTAGTAGCTTTAAAGACTGCAATAGTTTCTATTTCACCTTATAAATATATATATAAAAATTACGTAATAAAGAAGCCATAAAGTTACGTAATTAAACACGACAATGAACCTTGAAAACCAACAAAAAACGCCGTCAAAGTTCACTTACTTTTCAACAGCGGTAAACTTTAGCAGTTTTTCGACGTAGTGGCGGTTTGTTGTTGCATTCATGAGTATTGATATTGTCTTGAAAAAGAAAAACGCAAAAGATATGCATCAATTGGACTATTTGTTTTGCTAATACATTTATTCCTGTTATCAGTGATCGATTTCAGCGGCCGCTAATTTTCGACTGTGCAAACAGAGGTTTTTATTTATTTATTTATTCAAGGTACCTACAGCGCCTTGAGAGGCATTATTGTAGGGGGGGGGGGGGGGTAAGTACATTAACAGTAAAATTCAATACAGCACAAGAGAACAAAACAGAAATAAAAGTTACAGAAAAATGATAAGAACTTCCAAAAAGATAAAAGCATTCTGATTGCACCCGAGACACAGAACCAACACTGACAGCAGCATAATCAGAATATTGCAAGGTCAATTGCTGCCTGGAAATTCTCGCTCTCAAACACTTCATTAGGCAGCAGATTCCAGTCACTTATTGTGTTGGGAAAAAATGAATATTTAAATGTATTGATCCGGCAGTTGTACCCTCTAATTTTCATGGTATTGTCCCTTCTACTCGAAACGTAGTGAGGTTGCCTTAAATAGAGGCTTTTATTAATTCCTGTTTTATTATTGTAAATGTCGTACAAAAACTTTATTCTAAAAACTTTTCTTCGGTGGGATAATAACTTCCAACCAAGAGCTTCCCGAAGTTCAGAACCTCTAACCTTAAAGTTGTAATTCCCAGTTACGAACCTTGCTGCCCGCTTCTGAACTCGTTCTAGCTTGTCCTTTAAAATATTTGTGAACGGGTCCCAACATACGCATCCATATTCGAGAATTGGCCTGACATTCGTAAAGTACAATGTTTCTTTTAGGCGTGGAGTCGTATGTTTAAAGTTTAAAGTATGTTTATGTTTAAAGTCACCAAAATGCTTCTGGCCGCATACAACTTTGCTCTTTCGACATGTATGAACAAACGGAACAAGACTGAACACTCAGAAGCAAAGTAATAGTATTGAAAAATAGAGGGTTTTCAGCATTTTGCGAATAACTCGGGAATTTGCTGTATGGGCATGTGTCCTTGTTCTTGTTGTCTGCTGAAGCGAGATTCATGGCATTCAGAAAACTAAATACAAAAAGAAATAAAATTTTTCCTGTATTTTACAAACGCAAGAAAGCAAGAGAAGTATAAGAAAACCTGAGGTTAGGTAGCTCTAGAAGCCTAGTGTTTTCCTGCAGCATGCTCAACAATAACAAACCCTCAAACTATTCGCAGACCTACGCATTGAACAATTGCTGAAACAAAGCACGATTTGACTACACTTGACACTTTGAGAAGTCAAAGTCAATGTTTCGCCAAAGGAAATTAGGACAGAGTGAAGAAAAATTTCCTACAAAGCTGCCCATGAAAAAAAGTACCAATTGGCCAATTGGATATTGCACGTGCCGCAATGAATGGCACAAGAAGTACCAGTTATAACTAATGCAGGGGCCGTTTTATAGCGGAGGAATCACGGAAGATAAGCACCAAATAACATTCATGACATACTTCAATAAAAACAAAGCACAAAATGGAACCTGCTCATACTGAAAGATCATAGCTTTCGGCTTACTCCACTAAACCTGACAATCATATTCCAACTTTATAATCGCGAAAAAATATCATTTGTTTTACGGTGTATCACACACTGCGAGGATTCAGCTGATGAACATGTATTTAACCTTAACTATTACACTCATCTCCGCATCGTGACGCTCACAAACGATCTGCTTTCGACAATTTCTTCCACTGACGACTTTCTGCTGGTGCTACTCACGCATATGAATCGACTGGAAGGTGGGCAAAGTGGTTCTAGTACACAAGTCTGGGGATGTTCACAGCCCTATAAACTACAAACCAATATCATTAACTTCTATTCCATGCAAATTACTTGAACATGTAATCTATTCTGCCCTCATGAGTCACCTTGAGTCCAATTCTTTTTTTACAGCCGATCAACATGGTTTTCGAAGAAATGATTCATGTGAAACACAGTTAATCGCTTTTACTAATGACCTTTTTACAGCTTTGGATCGCTCTTCTATTATTGATTGCATATTAATTGACTTTGCTAAAGCCTTCTATACCGTCTCTCATCCTGCTCTATTTTTCAAACTTAGTAAACTAAACATAGATGGTAATGTATTAAAATGGATTGAGGGTTTTTTAGCTGGTCGTACTCAGTATGTAACAGTTAATGACCATAATTCTAATCTTTTTTCAGTAACATCGGGCGTTCCTCAAGGATCTGTTCTAGGGCCTCTCCTTTTCCTAATCTATATTAATGATCTTCCTGATCTCATAACACTATCTATCCGGCTATTCGCTGACAACTGCGTAATTTACAGAGAAATTTCCAACCCATCTGATACCTTAGTTCTTCAGTCTGACATTAATAACATTTCTTCTGGGTGCGACACATGGTAATGAAGCTTAATGCACCTAAATGTAGAGCAATGAAAGTAACACGAATACCTTCCAAAGCTAACCCGCATCCATGTATTCTAAATGGCTCCCCCTTAGCTTTTGTTTCTGCATAGAAGTACCTTGGCGTATACGTTACCAATGACCTTTCATGGAAAACGCATATCAAGCATATACCTAACAATGCTAATCGCATGCTTGATTTCCTTGGCCCTAACTTCTCACTTGCTCCGGTTAGTTTAAAACTACTTCTGTACAAAACGGTCGTCCCATCTAAACTACAATATGCGCATTCCGTATGGGACCCTAACACCAAATCACTGATTAATGTCTTAGAATCTGTTCAGAATCGTTCAGCCCGTTTTATCTTGTCTAACTACTCTCGTTCGTCTAGCGTCACACTCATGAAGCGTACTCTAGACCTTCAAGACCTTTCACTGCAGCGTCATCTTTCTAGACTTTTAACTTTCCACAAAATATATTACAGAAATGAATCGTTAAAACAAAGTCTTTTCACTGCTCCAAGTTATGTATCATCCCGTATTGATCACCGATTCAAAGTGAGAGTTCCAAGCTGCAGAACTAACCAGTACTTTCATTCTTTCCTGCCCAAGACCAGCTCAGACTGGAACCACCTGCCCGCCTGCATCGTCTGCATCCCAGAACCGGAAGCATTCAAATCTGCGCTTCTTCATCATTTATGTTAACATCTCTCCTTTTGTATTTGATTTTGATTGATCACTTACCACTCCTATCTGTAACGCCTCAACGGCCCTGATAGTAACGAAATAAATAAATAAATAAATAAATAAATAAATAAATAAATAAATAAATAAATAAATAAATAAATAAATAAATAAATAAATAAATAAATAAATAAATAAATAAATAAATAAATAAATAATTCGCAATAATATTTTTGCTCTCCTTTGTTCTTTCTTTCATTGCAGTTCTTATGCTTTACTTCTCTATTCCGTAGCGGTCCGTATTTTTCATTGACCAAATTTCACCTTGTACACTTTGTTTCTTCTTTCCTTTCCCAAGCACGCAAACATTTCAACATCCGATGTGTTTTTCGTTGTATAAGTGAAATATAAAATAAATAAAGAAACAAAATTGTTCTAAAGCAATATGTCGCTCTATCAGCGTAATTTAAAATATCCTACATGCATACCATTTTCGAAGGAGAAAAAGCGAGAATTTCAGAAACATTGCTATAGAAAATGACGCATTTATCGGCAAGGAATTGATTTAAAATCCTCCCGCCAGTCGTATCAAACTCGTGACGTCGTAACCACATGGTTAATGGTTTATGGGGTTTTAACGTCCCAAAGCGCCTCAGCCTTTTAGGGACGCTGTAGTGAAGGGCTTCGGAAATTTAGACTACTTGGGGTTCTTTAACATGCGCTTACATCGCACAGCACACGGCATTCTGGAATTTCGTAAACGAAGGGGACGGCTTGCCGCATTTCTGAAGTGAATGGAAGCGTAGCTTCCGGTATCTGCACCTAAAATTAGTGCGACCCACCCATTTCACTCGCGAAATCTTCCGGCGGTGAAGAGTCCTGCATTTCGATTAAAATTCGTCTTTTCTAAAATTTTTCTTTTCTAGAACACCTCCGTTCTCGGTCAGAGTGATCTGTTTGTGATTAAACTGCTCTACACTATCGATACATGCCAACGTATTTAACGCGCTAGCGCTAAAGGCCCCGTGTCGCACAAAAGCCGGCTTCGGCACTGACCGGCGGCGTGGCCTAAATCTCCGCACTCAACTCCAGTTCGTGACGTCACAAGACATGACCTCGCGCGGGTAATTCAAACACCCGAGTGCAGTCACACTATTGCTTACCGTGTACACATGTGTATGCTGCTCCGTCAACATACGAAACCGACACGGTGAAAGACAAATTGGCGCTAGCGTGCTCGAATTGGTCGCAAACGTGTCGAAGACGTTATATATGCAAAGCAAAGCAACTACGGTGAACAGTAAACTGGGGTGAATTAGATGGGATTCGAACCTACGACCCTTGGATTGCGAGACGTGCGCGCTATCTATAGGCCGCAAGCGCTCGTTGCTTTTATGGGGATTGAGGTGGACCTCGTGAATGCGTTGTGGTCTTTGACGGGGTATAGTGTCCTAAGGACATGTACTGATGAGCGCATAGTTATGACTATGCTAATTAGTGATTAGGTAATTCAATCAGATTAATTTGATTTCTGATATGGTTGATTGTACTCGAACGGTATGATGCGAGCTTATGTGTGATGCATCGATGCGTAAGGTGCGATTCGGGCATTACTAATGGAGAAACAGGGAGAGGTATAAACTCGCTGCGGGGCCGCAGAGTGTGCTGCCATGTGTTGATGCGATACTTCTTTGATATTAGATCTCGTCTGTCTGGCGGAAAGTTTCCATCCGTCGCGCAGTCCGCTGAGGGGCGCTGCGAATCCGTTCGTCTGCGTAAAAAGCAGAGCCCTCCCACCTTTCCTCTCTCCCTCCGTCCTCTGCGCCAATAACGCTGTCGCGTTTTCTCTAAGAGGAGAAGGTTAAACGTACGCCATTTTTCTTTTCCTCAGTGTCCGTTTAAACTAAAAAGCTTAAATTGATGAGTGAAAAAAAAATGCGTTAATTGGTGCATATTCATTGTTCAAAACAGCGCAGGAAACGCAAACATAAGAGGAGAATAGACAAAACAAGCTCTGTTCAGCACTTGTTTTCTTCATTCTCCCCTTTTCCTCGTGTTTCTTGCTCTATTGTGAACAATAAAAACTTAGCCGCAATAAGCAAGAAACGATAAAAATCTGAACCATGATACAACTGAACTGATTTGAGCATCCGCCTCGCATGCGGGAGGTGCGGTGTTCGATTCCCAGTGCCGCCGGGTACGCACCGGTGATACAATGGGTACGAGCTTTCCCCTGGTGTGGTGCTCGTCTTATTTGGGGTGAAATACATGGGAAATGGGTCCTTGACCCCTCCTTGAGAAATTGAAAATACCTTGTGCCATGGCGCTCTTTGGCCCCAGATGCCCTTGCGCCATAAAAATTAATCATCATCACGATTGAACTGAGACCTGATTTTCAACGCACGTGTATGAGATTGCGTATGTTATAAAATAGGAAGGACGCAGTCTTGAAAGAAATCGACTCGAAAGAAATACTCGATACAGGCCTATCGATAGAGGCTAACTTCCATTTGTCTTCTGCGTCCGTTAAGAGCGAATCCAATGAAAGCCCTGCGTTCTTTTTTTTTTTCCTACGCTATAATAGACTCTGAACACAGGCTTTTCAAAATAGTCTGCTTCTCACCAGGTCCTTGAGCGGTACCGCGTTGCCTTGGAAGTAAGACCTCTGAGAGCGACACAGGTAGATATCGCCAATGCATCCGAGAAGCATAAAAAGACCCGCTGACATGAGCATCACGGAGGCTCCGAACACCATGCAGTGGCTGGTCCTGAGTAGAAAAAAAACGGCACTTGTATCAGTGATGTGGTCTGTTTTTACGGCAGGCACATCTCAGACGTTAGGGCACAGCCACCTCGGCAACAAGCAGCTGATGGCCACGAGTAGGCGTAGACGCATTAACACAGAGGTACGCGGCACAATATAGTGCAGAACGAATACGTACAGGACGAGGATGTATCCGGCCAAGTTTGACAGTGCGTTGCGCTCCAATGGTGACGCATGACCGTAATGGTTAGCAAAGCCTAGCGTAAAGCCGGTCATCATTCCTCCCATTGTGACAGCGACGAACACCATGATGGCAACGATGGAGTACGTGCTACGCATTGGATGAAAGAGAGGGGTCATTCGCGAATTAGGATGCCAGTAAGAGATAATTCCTTCCTTCCCAACAGGTTAGTGAGTTCGAGATACCGTGAAGAATCATTTTATTGCTGCCTCCGGATAAGGGTAAAATAAAGAAATGAGTTTCCGTCACAAGTATCTCGTGTGGGGTCAGCGCCGTTTATTTACAGAACTATGCTGATGAATTCAATACATGATACCAATATTACTGCTCCGCATCACGAGTGCCAGTCTGAACTGCGCCTACTACAAACGTCTGTATTCTAGGGAAAAAAAAACAGGCCAGGAAACACAGCTGCACGAAATAACAGAGGCAAAACCGCGCACTGTCGAAAAAACAACGCAAATAAAGCGAGAAAGAAGTGATAAAACGTTAAAAAAAACCACCCTGTTCAGTGACGAGCCTTTGCTCGGCCAGTTTACGTGGCCACGAAGAAACGGCTGCGACCCCAAAAGAGCAATTTTTTTTTGTGCGCAGAAAAATCAGGAACTTGTGGAATAATATGGCCTTACGACAATCGTGTATTGCGGTGCTACACAGCATAGACGCCAGCGTCCGCATTGCCTTTGAAGATTACTAGCCAGACGCAACTAAATTGAAGGCCTCCGCTACTAACGCACAAAAAAACGTGCAAGGTAGTTATGTAAGCCAGAATGTAGAGCATAAAATGCGACGTGCCTTCAAGCATGGACGAGAATCGATTCGCAAGTAATCATTATTTGTCTGTCTGTTGTTGCCAGGAAGAAAGAAAAGGAAAGTGCACAGGCCTGCCCACTGGCTCAAGCCGAGCCACAATCGCTACCACGTGCAGATAGTAGGACAGTTGAAAGATGGGATAGAAAGACAGGATAGTAAGGACGCGCTAAAGACAAGGCCGATTCCGGAGGCAGTGCAATTCCGGGCCAACCGGTGGCAGAAGTGAACCAACCTTCAAACCCTCCGCCACATTTCCAAAAATAAGTGGACTGCACTTTCAGGCCCTCACTTACACAATTTTCTTGACGTGAGCGAGGTCTAGTAAGTTTTTACCGACCATCGTTTCGTTCACAAAGAGAATCGTTGTCATAGACTTGACACCTTCTTCAACCTGCAAGGCAAATATAGAACCTGTGATTCCAAATTTTGCAAAGAAATTATATAGAATACCGTTACACTGCGACAATGCAACCACCTAAGCAACTGAGCTAACATTGAGTGCATTTTTTATTGCACAAGTAAGCCTCCGTAAGGTGCACCCATGAATTAAAAAGATTCCTTTAGTTTCCCACTTGATGATCGTGAACTCAACGCAAACGGCAAGCGGCTTAACCTGAAATTACATTCTCCTTTTCATTACAAGATAATTGCATTACGCGGAGTAAGTAAACATCACTGAGCCTCTGATTATAATAAGACGATGGTGATAACACCGGCTCAACGGTATTTGAGTGCTTGGAGTAACACAGACAATTTCTTCGACTTACCGGCGCCGCCTCGAAGAAATTCGATAACCAGATACAGCGAACACAAATCTGATGTGGGATTACTTACGTTGCCGTTATAATAGTTGCTCACAAGCCTAAATAAATCTCCATCGCCTTCGTAGTTTCTATCATCACCAACATCGTGAGATGATATGAGGCCACTGCGCGTCAAAGGCCTGTCTCAAAGATTCGAATTTACTCCGCAGTCATTTGCGAAATCTCCAGACTTCATCATCTTGTTTGATTATCTGGCGCTCCGAAGAACGTGCCCTCTCCCCTCTGCCTGTCGTGCCACATGCTACTTTCTTAAAGTTTAAAATTTCAAGTTGTTCAATATTATGCGAACGCTTGTGTCATCCGGTCTCTCAACTCTCGCGTGACTTTCACCGGGTAGTTATCAATAAAACACAAAACGAAATGAATCATTTTCAATAATGCATAGACAGCTAAAACCATTCCATATTATTTTTTCATATGTGCGCGACATCTATTGCCACATATTACAATTGACATGTGTAATTTTTTTTATGGCCATGGAAAGGCACAACCCTAGGGTAGGGCGAATCATGGCGAAAAATACGGAATGATGCCATATTGCCGATAACCGCAATCACAAAATTCTTGTTCCGCTAAAGCTCTGCGAGTTTCATAGGGCAGATAAGTTGAAGAGTTATGTTAGTGAAGGCCAATACAAGCTAGTGTCATTAACCCTCTTAAGGTGAACATCGACAAAGCAGGAACGCAGCTTGATAAGAAAGACGAAATTTTCACAGATTTACGAAAACGAAAATCGTTCGATAAAATCGGTTTTTCACTGACCCATTCGTGGCCAACCACGGCATGCAACGAGACTGCGCCTAATGGAGGGTATCGTCACTTTGGCGTATTGTTTAGCATTTCATAACCAAGCTTTGTCATCGAGATAATAGTTGTGGCATCGGCTAATCTGAGATGTGAACGAGCCTATTCCATACACGAAATACATTATACAAGCTTCCAAAAGCTTTGATGGCATAGCACGGGTGGGCTTATTCTTTGTAATTTCGCGTATGAGAGATCGGTAGCGCTTACGTGGTGGACTTCGTAGCCAAAGGCATACAGCTGACCTCTAATCTGCTGCATAAGGTCGGCGACGGCGATGATGATACCTAGGGTGGACAAAAGGGTTCGGAATATAACCTGGTAACCGATAGCCTCCAAAATATCGGCCAGTACTCACCGTGCCTTTGGTAATGCGTCGACTCTGTCAAAGTGCTGATAACGCTAGCGCTTATTTCAACCGCCTGTGAAGAAAGCAGAGATTTGGTCAGCACTGCAACCACTTAGAAGCTTCCTTTACGCAGAAAATATGCTCAACTCATTGCAATAATTGCAATAAGCACATTTATAGGTGAGGTAGACGTCGTAAAACAGGAGACCACTGAGATAATTTATTGCTTGGTTGGGTTTGGTAATTAAAGAAGGCTGACCTGATCAATTAAAAGATTTTTAAGTGATATAATGCTGTATCATTTTAAGTGTGCGCGATGGTAAGGAATGGGTACTTTTGCAGGACTTTTATTTAAATCGAGGCTCTCATATGTTGAGTTTTTACCGCGTACTTGAGGATAGTCATATTCGAGACGCTTTATTTCGTTAGAAAATCAAGACAGTATATTGTGTACATAGGAATGCTACAAACTCAATGTGAGTGTCTTGTGATAAGTAGTTCCGCCCGTACGTCACGTCATTTTTTGCAAAGCTATTGTTTTTTTAGGAAATGCCCGAATTAGCTCTTTTGCAAGTGTATTAAGCATCATTCAACTGCACTCATAAAATCCGTGAAAGTAAAGCTAAAATTCGGATAAATTTTTCTTTGGAGTACTGAAGTTTGCGTTCATAGTCATTACACTTCCAACATTTGTAAGCGACATAACTAAACTCTACATATTCCTTTGTCCGTACTTCCTAGTATCGCTCATCCCCTTCCGTTCTAACGACTCGGTTAAAGCACATCTGCTTTTTCCGGACGTAGTCATACAACCACGAATATTTCTTCGCAAGTCGTGCAATAATTACTACCGGCTGTGATTGATATTTTTTTAAAGCAGCGGGAATTGCTTTTGGTAGATTGTAATTAGATGTTTTTGGGAAAACACTACTCGCCCTCATAGGGATACTACCCCTCACCATCCGCACCCACCTTCAACCACGCCCTCTCTCCAGACACATGCACCATGAACTTGAAAAGGCCAGGCGACACACCCGACTCCGGCGTCTTCGAAGACAGTACGGGAACGATTCCACTGCTGACTACGTTGACATCGTCTCCTATGTCTAACCACAGACATTCGCCTGTATTACCGCAAACAGCACCAACACTACACTTCTGGCAGCCTCTGTCCAAGCTGCAGGCCCAACCGCTGCTGAAGCGATCCCCACCGCCCTCACCATAAAAATGAGTGCCGCCCAATTCAACAGCGCTCACATATTCACTGACTGTCAAGCCGCATATCGAGCGTATACAAGTGGCCGTGTCCCAAGACAGGTGCTACGCGTCCTGTGACACACTCTCCATCACAATCACGTCATCACCTGGGTTCGCGCCTACGAGGGCCATGATGGAAACTTCAGGGCGGACACCTTAGCTCGAGTATATATTCAACGAGCGGAGCCATCCCCTCGTGTAATACCCCCTATCTTCCCACTTCGCCTCCCGGCTCAAAGCCCAGCGGCGTAAAAAACGCCGTTACCCTCTTGCTCAACCCGTCTCCTCTGAAGACTCCGGCCTCTTAAGGCGTGTTCAAACAAACCCCTATCCTAACCTACACCACTTACATCGGCTTCACCCAACACTTTACGAAGACATATGTCCATGGTGCGGCGACACCTCATCCATAACACAGATCACATGTACATGTCCTCAAAAACCCCGCCATCTAAAGTCGCTATTGCTGCCCTGCAGCTGTGGGAGGTGAAGCTGGCCAGCGCACGCCTCGACAACCAGGCAGCGGACTTTCTCATTGCCAGAAGGTCGGCAGAAGCCTCCGGAGCTGTGGACTGAGGGCCCACTCATATTTTCTTCTTCACCCCAGGTATATGGCACACCCACTCATATGCGCTCTGGCCGTCCTCCTCTTCAATAAAGAACCAATTTATTTTTCTTTCTCTTCCAAATGATCACCTTACGTACGGTGTCAGGTCTCTTATTGTTCTTCATGACATTTCATTTGCTTTAACTGTATTTTATATTTTATTTGCACGATTTAGATAAAGTATTTATTTTTTCAAAATTTCTGTAAAAATATGAACCTGAATAACTGTATGCACAGTGGTGCCTCCAAAAACGCACATAATGAACTAAATCACGGATCAGTCATGCTTAGTCACTCAGGAACGACAGGGAAGAAACTAAAGATGGCATTAGACAAAAACATGTTATACTTGCCTTGCTATCAATGACGGCAACCTTTTCTCGGAGCGTGGCGACATTTTGTTGCTGGAATGGAAGTAACGCTTGAGAAGCCAAGACCCACGTTTGCAACGTTGCAAATTGACCCTTCAGTGATGCTGAGATTTGAAACTAACGCAGAACCAGACATCGTTGTGAACTTGTGACACTAGAGCGGCGCTGGTGGAAGTTTTCGTTTTATATTAAAGTGGTTGAAAGCTCGAGCCCAGCTGACCGCGTGGGCAGGTTTAGGTTTGCATTTAACGGAAAGTAAGAAGAAAATAAGAAAATAGAGATGTCGTCGCTTTTTTTCACTGAATAGCTGACCAGTGGTAGGCAACCTAATGGGGTCGACCTCAACCTCAAAATGACCTCAACGTCACTTCATGAGGTGAGGTTGAGGTGAGGTCGGCGACGGCTCGAAATTTTGTGAGTGAGGTCAGCAAATCAAAACTAAACCTCAAGAGTGAGTTTGAGGTTGAGTGAGGTCGAGACTTTTTGCAGTTGTCCCGTCTTACTCCGACGAGTGCCGCTTCCGAAGCTGAGTTGCAGGGCACCGCCGCAGTGTTCATGCAGTGATGACACTTGGTGTTCGGTTTCCCCTGTTTGGACAATCGGATGCCACAGTTCCCTTTTAGCTTCCGGTGCTGCGCCGTGATGTTCGTTCAGTCCTAGCCTACAGGAAGACGCACGCCTCTGGTCTTCCCGGAAGGAGTGTTACTAACACAGCACGCCACTCTCCCTTCCCCTTGCACCGCTGGCGTAGCACCCGTAGCTGCCGGCCGGTCGGCTCGAACTCCCGGGAGCGCGCAAAGCACGTAATTCACGTTGACCCGCGGTAGCTTTGTTTGATTCCGCAAACAAATAAGTTACGTCCAACAAGCACGCAATAAATTCGTCGCAGCGCGGATGGCCCCAAGCAAGACTGCTTCGTGTTCATGCTCGTTGCCGGCGCTGACGGCATAGCTCTTGCCTTGCAGTCGAATAAAGGGGATCCTGCTTTACATTACAAGCTGACAACAGAAACTGGAGTAGTCGGCGCCGGCGAGAGAATGTGATTCAGGTGGTTCCTAACAAGGACACCTGCTGATTTGATTTAAAAAGCACGAAGCCGGAAAAACCTGTAACAGCGTCGAAGCTTTTAATCGGTGACTTCCCCTTTCGAATCTCACGCTAACTATGTATATTTCCATTCTATAATGCAAGCAGATACAATTATAATTTCGATTTTTTTTATCCTTCCGAATAACCTCTCTGTGGTCTCCTGTTCCTTGTTCCTTCTCGGAAATTCGCTTATTATGCCGAAACACAACACGAGGCGGACACACCACCATAGCGGTGTTGCGGCGGCGAAAAAATGCAAAACTAAATGTATGTATAATGATGTGGTAGCCGATTCCTTTTCTTTTTTAATGAAGATGTGTGAATGGAACTGATTACATGCTCGCGCTGTGCTGCTGAGTCGCTGTTTCAAACCTTCTAATATGACGCTTAATGGGGCACACTTGTTCGCTTCTGTTTTTAGTGTACCGTTTTTGTTTGTATGTTTGTAATCATTCTCTTTCTTTTTCTTTTCTTGTACGGGATCAGTTAGGTTCGCGGCCTGCCTTGCAGACGACCAGGCACTAAACGTTACCTTTCCTTTAACTATTTTACAGAGACCCATCGTTCATCTTAAACGGCTTCGCTTAATGCTCATGCGGTGCTCGTGGGTAAAAAACGTCGAGGATTATGGCTTACCATTGATTAGTTCAGTTTTGAAGGAAAACAAGCTATTGGCTTAAAGCAGCTTGTCTCAGACTGGTTGACGAAATGATACCCAGAATTTTTATGAGGCGTATGAGTACTTAGGCGGTTTATATCCCCCGGGGTAGGGAGAGGTGTGGTGCATGTGTTTTTTTTAAAGGGGGGGGGGGGGGGGGGGAGGGCTCGGAAAAAGATTTCGCTGCGGGGAAATTTGAAAGGAGAGCCGTGGGGATTACGATAGACAGAGCGGTTCACGCTGCCCATTCTAGGCCAGCTATTTTGACCCGTGTGATTTTAATAGTTGGCACAGTATTCGAAGACGTAATCTAGACTTTTCTTTCAAAATGCCGCGGGTTCACCGAGTCATCGGAGATTTCCCAGGATTTCGAAACCATTACCATCGCCACCTGGAGGGAAGTGGCGCAAACGGGGGAGGGTCTTGACCTTCCAGGATCATCATCATCCTTAACAATTAGCTGCAGGTATTCCTATTTTCCCGAACAATAATTGTTCTCGGTTGCTGGGTAATGTACAACATTTAATCAATATTCTGGCAACTTTTAATTTAGTAGCGGTATATCAGACTTCTCCGGGCTCATAAAGATACACTGTTAGCATCATCATTATCGCCATCATCTCAAGAGTCAAAGGCATGTGTTGTTACATATCTGCAGTGATATACATGAGAACTTGTGCGTTTACCTGCTGGACAATCCGAATTTTCTTAATGTGGGCCGGGTTGTGGGCACTCTTTGTAATGCGTCATGCGCGCATGTGTAGTAATGTGGGATTCATATGGATCTTGAAATGGGGTGGAAGGGGGGTGGATGGGGGCCTGGTATGAACAAGAAATTTCATCGTTGTCACGTGAGTAGGTGTGATGTCTTATTACAGCGCCGTCACGTGACTAGGTTTGATGGCACATTACATCGCCGTCACGTGACCTGGTATGACATCACACTCATATTATGTCATCACTAACAATACCAATTAGTCTTAGTGTTATCCCATTATACTAATTAGCATTGATTAATTATGCGACGTCGTCATCTTCGTCGCGTCACTCGTCGGCTCGTGACGTCCCATGGAGCCGTTTCTTGCGGATAATTTCTTGCGAATATGACCTGGAAAGTGAGCCATCTAATGATTTCGCATTAATAAAAGAAGCCGCTCGCTTCTGCACAGACAAATACAACGTGCCTCTGTTGGTGTACTACAGCCGTCGCAGCTTGTTAAGTGTTTTCGAAGGCAACATACAGAGGAATGAAAAGAGCATTCTTGCTATGCTGGACAGAGCTAGAAAATCGAAATACACTGATATGCGTCTGCATAACCGTCTCATTGGAAACTACATCGACGAGTATAGTAAATACCTCCCCCTTCTCCCAATTATTGGTAGATTGTGTAGAAGGGCTGTGTATGTCAATTGCCGGTTCGTGCGTGAATGAGCGAGAGGCTTCCAATACGAACAAGTATACACGAAGCAGGTTGCGAAGTATTCACACATATAAAGTACTCACCGACGTACTGGTGGTAACCGCGAATGGGACACCCCTGCCCGCAGGCCATATACTCTCAGAGGGTTCATCCCAGATTATAAGCTCCTTCCTATTGCGGGCACATCAATAGTGTCTGTAGACACCTTATTAAATATTACCGTCATCATTTTGGCTTTCCTGTCTGACAGGATTCTCAAAATTGTTTTTAACTGAAAAACTTCTTAATTGCTTTTTGTTTTGTTTTTTTTAGTTTGAGGTCGAGCCGCCGACCTCAACCTCACAACTTGAGGTTGAGTGAGGTTTAGTGAGGTCAGCAGTGGCCTCAGGAAAAGTGAGGTGAGGGCGCCTAAGGATACCTCAACCTCAACAGATGAGGTTGAGGTTTTGTGAGGTCGGCAAATTCTTTTCGAGGTTGAGGTGAGGTCCAGATTTTTGAGGCCACATGCCCACCTCTGTAGCTGACAGCGGCCGCTTGGGCACCCTTGAAACGCCTTGCCCCGTCACCCCTATCAGGAAGAAGGCCCACTACTATACAGACCATAAATGGCACAGGCAGAAAGGTGTTGGCGAGCCGTCGGTAGATTTCGTATTATTAAAGAGGTGACGTCATTTAGTTTTGTGTTACTGCAGATATATTGTTGGTTTGAAAAGAAGAAATGACGACAGCCGGCAAATGCCACAAAAGAAGATTAAGCTACAACAACTACTACCACCAGTGCCACTACCCGTGTTACAAGTATTACTTACTACCATTGAGGGCATTATCGCCACTACAGCCACTTCACCATTAAGTAAATGCCGGGAACATTCCCTCTACAGGTATCCTTTTGGAGAAATAATCCTTCTTAAGGCCGTAAAATTTTCGGTGCAGTTTCTAGATAATTACGAGTATTCGAATATTTCAGTTTATCGAATATGAAATCGAAAATTCTCTTATTCAATCGCTGAATGAATCGGATAGTAAATATTCAAAAATATTCAAAACGAAGCAATACAACCTCAAGTGTTCGAAAAGTCTTCGGATAATAGGCACAAATTTCGAATCGGGCAGCCCGTAGTTTTCTTTCACGGCTGTTTCAAAAACCGAGCCCACACCAATGTCACAGAGCGTACTGCTGCTATTGATTCGCGCGTTCAGCGCCGCGGAGCACTCCATTCGTGTGGCGGCATTCATGATTCTCAAACATGTGGAATTCAATACTGGGCGACGCAGCATGATTCAGCCAGGCCCAGCAAACCCTGAATTCATGCCTGATATTGGAGGGCATGGCTCATAACCCTCGTCCTTCTCATCAACTAAACTGCGGTGCTAGTTCCCTCACCGACGTCGGCAGTTGAAAAAAAAGTAATTTTCTTAGGCGAATGAAATGACAGTCTTGGATTTAATATAATAAATTAGTGCCGCGCGCTTCACAGTTGAGATCTCTGCTGCGTTTTTGAACAGCCGCCGCTCTCACTCTATGAGTTATAGTACTCCCGCCAGCTCTTCGCTGTTTCGCATTATTATTCGTTTTGAATGAATATTCGCACTGCTGGCGAATAATCATCTAATATTTGATTCGTATTGCATCCCGTTCACAGCTCCGCTATTCGTGTCCGATTCGGTGACGCAGCAAGACTGTTCGCATTGGATTCGGCATTCCCAACAATCCTGAACAAAAACATGTTCGAGCCGGAAGCCGTTCATGGTCGCCATTTTTTTCATATGATGCAAATTTTCCTACAATAATCAATATATCCGCAGAGCAACCTTCGGCAGGCTTGATTTTTTTTTCTATTCACGTTTTTCCTATGACCAAAAGCGTTCTCTATTGGTTTTTATGCCAGTCTTAACTTATGGATGCATTCGATAGAAACATCTTAAAAGAATAATTTTGCTCTATTCCAGAAAAATGGACTGTTGAAATCAATATTTTCATAAGCGTATATTACAATTTTACAATCTTTAAAAATTTTTGTCCGCGAATGTTGGACTTATTTTGAAAAAGTACTACTCGCACACCACTAAAAACAATGCAACTGTGCATTCGCATTACAAATCTGGTTCCATGCGCCTGCTGACTTACAATACCACTGACGAGGTCTTCAAACGCTGAAACAAAATGAGCAGATACGTTTGACTTTGCTTCACTCGCAACTTCCTGCAGAGTAAAGAACATAGTGAAGAGTTAGCTCATCCTTACTGGTGTTGTATATCGTCGCTCGGAATATACTCGGTGTATCCAGACGGGTGCGCAGCTTAGCCGCTACATGGACGGCAGCCCTGTAGCCGAAATCTATGCGGAATTAAGGGAAGAAAAGAAGGACAGTCAACATAGAGGAAAGAATATTATCGGATTTTTTTCTCACCGATTGAGAAAAGTGTGTGGAAGTATCCGAGCTGCTGGGACATCCGTTTGAGGGTATTATTAGCGGCCTGTGGACAGAAAGAAATGATCAAACTGGCAGGGCGAGCTCGGAGCTGTCTTCGGCTCAGAAGTAAAGCGCATAACACATGAGACGAAATTCAGACCGCAGCTCGTACGCGAAAAAACAATAAAATGAAAAAGCGTACAAATGATGAGAAGAAGCGCACTTGAACTGCAGTAATTTTCATTATGACATTCTAGGACATGGCTTCCTACATTAATACGCTTAAAAACACGCCCAAACAAAAGCGCTATCGCTATCACACTACCACTGGTACCATTCACACAAGTGAACAGGAGATTACCAGGACAAAAAATACTTTTTCCTCAGAAAATCACCACCGAGGTTACACTGATGCATGAATTACTGTTGAGAACAGGAGGCGTTTGTAACACGCACCACTGCCCGATGTTTTCGAACGGGTACGTCGTATCCTACTTGCCATTGAAACGCGGTAGGAGTTTCATCAAGCAGATCAGCCGATGTATTAATCATAAGTAAAGAAAACGCCGCACTTGAATGAAAACAAATGGAAAAGCACATCCACCTTGCAATTGCAAAGTGTGCACTGGCACATCTTTTCTCATTATGATAGGAACATTGATCGTGGCCGAGCGCAGCTCTAAGGGGAGATCATGGAAACGCTCGGGGTCAAAACTCGACGTTGGGTATGTCAGTGAAAGGCCAGTGTCGATTTCTGAGAAATAATCCTGCTTACTCAAGCGGCAGTCTCGAATTCGTGCGGGACTAACGTGGTTTCTTCAAGATCGCTATGGATACTCCACATGTGTCTGTGTTAGTACTTAGTGCGTCCACGTGAGTCTTCACTATCTGCTTTATAGGAGCTTTTTTTCCGAAAAAAAACATTAAAGATCCGATGAGTTCGAGCGCATTTCTTGAGTGATTTTCTTCTCGTGTGCGCCTCGCTGTCCTTCCAACTTTCATTGTTGTCAATATGCACGAACTTCTGCACGAAGCAGCATATCGCAAAATGCTCCTACAACAGACTAGCTACCTTGCTACTACCCAGCAGACTAGCTACCTTGCATTTTATGGACTGCCTTTGGGCCTTAGGTACTTCGCACTTCAAGAACAACTTAATTCTTTTTGTCTGGGAGCACCCACGCTGTATTCATCTCGCCTCTCTTCCGCGCTTTTTTCTGTCCCTACCAATGTGTGAGAAAATGTAGTGTTCGTCGTCCTCAATAAATATACAAGCGTCTCTCCTAACTCCACGTGCCAATTGGATACAAAACCTCACCCTGGGTTCCGCCATAAGTTGTGCTGGCGTGCTCTAGTTAAGAATAGTAATTAGTTAAGAAAAGCATGTAATTTTCTGAATGCAAAAAATTATGTAAAATCATTCCACGGCTTGACATTTATTTTCTGCCATTGAATTTATGAAAAGCCATAAAGTAAAAAAAATACCCATAACTGCATCCTGTATCGCAACTAAATACCTCTCCTATACCATCCTGTAACTAAATACGTCTCTCACAACACAGTCTGAATAGTGGGATGATTGGGACGGGAGGCTGCTAGAGGCTGGCATACAGGGAGGTACAGTTTGAGCAAGACGAGTCGTTGCAGATACCGTGTATCTCGAGCTTCGCGAGGGCACGGAGCGTGTTGGTTTGAATTTTTCGTATTATGTGTGACTGTGGGACGGTAATGTCGCAGTAATGGGATGATGGCAACTGCGTCATGTCGCGTCGGAGCTGTAAGCAGTGGTCGAAGATGTTGCGTTTATAAAGTAGTGCCTCGACGCTCGCGCGGCTGGTGCAGGAGAGTGAGGTTTTGAAGTTCGCGGGCAGTGACAATTAAGCCAGCTCGTTTCCGAAAATCCCTGCATGACCACTGATGCACGTAAGAAAGGCGAAGGCAGGGCGTCGCGTGAAGACAGCGTCTTCGAGATCTTCCCTTTTATCGTGGGGATTGTGTGGTTCTCTATAGAATGTTGAGTTGCTTTGGTAGTCTGTGTAAGCAGTGTAGTTCGTGCAGAAGAGTAATGTAACAGTACATATGTAGTAAAACGGAAAGTTGAGCTAGTTGCTAACATACATATGTGGGTACGAGGGGCAGGGGGAGGGGGCGCATCTCAAAGGTGATTACGTCACGGAGATTCCTGCACGAGCCCCAAGTGTGTACGCGGAGGGAAGCAGATGTGTTGGGAGAGTGATCCCATGCGGCAGTGCCAGTTGAGGGAGTATTGGAGGTATCGATGTATGCTGTAGCGTGCGTAGCGAAAGGCGATGAAGCGAAGGTGACTGTCCCCGTCCCTCGCTGTTGAAAGGGGTCATGTGTTGGGGGATTGGGACAATTCTGATGCTTGATACACGCGGGAACACCAGGATGTGGAAAGACATAGATGGGTTAGATGTCAGCCTTTCCTAGTATACAGCGCCTGCGTAAGGCGCCGTGTGGGCAGCTAGCTGGTCATCTCGGTCGAGATGAATGAAAGATATGAGGGGATGGAAGTGGTTTTTATCGTACAGATATTGATAACTGTGCACTGAGAGCTGGAGTGTTGTCTTTTATGGGATCAGTTCCGAAGAGAGTGTTGTGTTGTGTTGGGTTTAATGGCGCATAAGCATCTTAGGCTATCATGCGCCAAGCCTAAGGTATAAGGAATTTTTTTTTCTGCAGACAGTTCCGAAGAGAGTCTGGTCTGTTGATGCGAGGGAAGAGTGAAGTATGGCATGCAATAAGGAATTTTGTTCATGGCTAGTTCGTGCGCTAATTTACTGGCGTGTTCCTATTCTAATGAAACCAAAAGGGCAGTTGTAGGCTTTTACCAAGCAGCACCATGATATTGATGTGGTGGCGGTCGTGACAGTAGCGACATTTCTATCATAGGAAAAATAGTGCATCTGCCCATGTCGAGACTAGTCACTGCTCGGACTACGGGGCTATTTTCACGATGATTTTTGCGAGTGTAAAGCAGAGGCTCATACCGATGAGCCGCACAGCTGTGAGATGCGCCAGAAAGCATGGTTTAGCGAATTTCTACGCATATCTTTGCATATGAACACTGTCGCAAGCAATAGGGCGTCGCACAAAGACTGGTTCTCTCACCGGCTGTCGTCGACTGGGAAGCAATTCGTGAGGCGGAAGTTATTACGCTCCTTTGCCAATATATGCCGATAAAGTGGCTTGAAAGGTTGAAAAATTATATGTATATATTTAGTTTTGTTTGGAGCACGTGACTGTTGATTTGAGGCCGACTATAGTGCGCATGGTTCGACATCCTAAGCATCGTAAGCCCCAGACTGCATTGCGGATGGCACGCGAATGTTAATCTAGCACGTTACGCCGGGTAGAATAGCGTGAAATCTCTATGCATTACGGCTGTTTATAAACTAGGGTTACAATGAGAGAAGGAACTGGAGCTCCCTCAGCCACAGTCTGCCGGGGTTACTGTGGCTCTACCAGGAAATTATATTCCAATATGTGCTCGAAAATCAGTGCAGCAATGATTAGCTGCGATCATTGCTATGATAAAGAATACCTGGATGAAGCACACCTGGCGTTTCAACGAACACATAATTTTCTTGAATTATACGGAGGTCGAAATACAAAGAGAATATGTTCAAGATCGAACTTCCAGTCGCGTCGGACGGCAGTTATGAAAAAATTATCATTGAGGTTATTAACTCAAATTTGCTGATTGGATTTTTAATTAGCAGCCTGAGGGTTACCAGGGCTGGCGCCGATGGTGAGTTCGGTGCTTAAGACAAGACAATGAGATGCCAGTTTTTTAAAGGAAGAAATGTTCATTCCCTAAAGCGGTTCAGCGCTAGGAAATACTGTGCATTCTTCCGCTCTAAACTGATACTGAGTGCATGAGGCGAGCAGAAAGCTCAGTGTAAACGCAGTGTCAGCTGGTGACGTTCTGCGATGTCTACGACGCGCATTTCGCAGTGTACCTGCGCTCATTTTGCCTTGGCATTCACTTTCTTTCGCTTTGACTCTTGTAGCCACACGTATTTTATACAACAATACTGTTATATATTACAAATGGCAACAAATTAAAAAATATGCACCTCATCATTACAAACAGAAATAATAAACAAAAATAGCAGGATTTCATCTCCATTCCGAAGAGTAACAAACCCTGAAGGCCAATTGAGTATTCGGTCTGAAATACTTTAACCGTTGCAATAAATCTTACTCAAAAAGTACGCCTCTAAAGAAAGTGCGCACAGAGTGCGTTTTAACTTTTGCTGCTCCCAAGAGACTGAAACGCTTCCTCATGGTGACGTAATTCTGCGCTTTCAGCTGTTTCATTGAGTGACTAAGTCCAAGACAGACAAGAAGAGGCAATATTTCGGACCTACCTTCACCATGTTATCGTCCAAAAACTTGCGAATGCGTCCTTTATACTCGCCCACGTATTTCTCCAGGTTCTTCATTCCTTTGTCGAGGCTGTAGTCGCACGACAGGGCAAATGCAGCGAGGAAGCTGCAAAAGTGCACGATTATTATTCATTAGTCCATGCTACAGGTGGAGCCACCTTCTAAAATTTAGATTTAAGAAGCCAGTGACACCGTGCTGAGTGCCGGGCTAGCGAGTCCAGGACCGGTGTAAAGCGTGGTGTACAACCATTTACCATTAGCTGTAGGAAGGTCGCTCGGAGCCGCCATGCACGACCACACTTGCCATACAAGTGGAGAGGGAGATTTCTCTCCACTCTGCCATCTGCCAGATAGAAAGTGTGTGTCACCGCAGGCTTTTCGTGCTGATGTGGCGTTGTGCTATCGCATTTTATCACAGCTTTATAGTGCAAAAGCACTATTGGCCTAGTAACTAGAAAAATTCCGGTGTGTGGTGAGGCCTCTAATGTTAGTCACGTTATGCAGCAAAGGGCGGGAAATAAACAAGACTGGATGTTTGGCGATGCCGTTTTTATATGCGCTGTTACGTACATGTTCCCACCTTGAGCAAGACCGCAGTATGTATAAACAAATAAATGAATAAAAATGGCTGTGCGGGTTGGGGTGGGTTTATTAATGACATTGGCTATGATAAAGGCTTTTAGGTGAACGGCCTTGAGGGTGAAGGTCTTCAAGGTAAACACTTTCAGGGTAAATGCCTTATAGTAAAAGCCTTAAGGGTGAGGGTCTTCAGTGAAAATGCCTTTGCTTTCAAGGCCTTTATGGTAGAGGATTTTGAGGTAAAGGCTGTTAGGTCAGAGGCGTTTGGGTGAAAGTTTGTCATGATTAAGACCTTTAGTGCAAACGTCTTTAGGTCAAAGGATGTTTTCGCATTCACAGCACGTAAGGACCTTAAGTGCCCATCTTAACTGTTTTATGGCGAGAGCCGTTAATCGGAGCCCCATCTGAGTCGCCGCGTAACTAAAGCGCGTTGTACTCGTAATTATTCTCTTTTCTCTGGACTTGCCTTGGCGCGCAAGCAAATCGGCGCCAGCCACATGAAGCCAAACCAACAGCTAAGCCGAGAGGGAAGAAGTAGACAAAAGAAAGAAGGCGAGAGAAGGAGACGAAGAAGAAGAAGAAGAAAAAATTGACAAAGTATAAGATAAAGAAAAAGACAAAGAAGAAGAAGAAGAAGAAGAAGAAGAAGAAGAAGAAGAATAAAAAGAATAAGAAGAATAAGAAGAATAAGAAGAATAAGAAGAATAAGAAGAATAAGAAGAATAAGAAGAAGAAGAAGAAGAAGAATAAGAATAAGAATAAGAATAAGAATAAGAATAAGAAGAAGAAGAAGAAGAAGAAGAAGAAGAAGAAGAAGAAGAAGAAGAAGAAGAAGAAGAAGAAGAAGAAGAAGAAGAAGAAGAAGAAGAAGAAGAAGAAGAAGAAGAAGAAGAAGAAGAAGAAGAAGAAGAAGAAGAAGAAGAAGAAGAAGAGAGAAAAATTAGGAGGAAAGGAAAGGACGCCGTCGCGGAGTGAGATGTGAAGACGGCTTTCGCCGAATCTTTGAACTAAGCCGTGGGCTAGCTCAGCTAATATTTTTTCTTTCTATCTCAGAAATACGTCGAAAGGCAGATATTTAGAAACAAGGAATTCACACTCAGTCGCGGAACACTATGGGCTTCGTGCGCTGGTATGAGGGCACCACCACTCCGGTACAAAGGGTGCCACCAACGGTAAAATAAATGATTTTCCATCTCTTCCGTCTCCCGCGTGTAGTGCGAAAAAAGTAGCGCGAAGCGAGAGCCCTGCACTGTTGAGGTATCAGACAATTTGAAAGCGCTAATTAGTTCTTTGAAGGCAGCAGTGCGTAATTTGGTCAAGGTGCGTGCATCGTTGTGCGCATCTACCCCGTTTGATAAGAAATTGTTAGCGCCGTGAGACCTTCGGAAATCATTAGAAATGCCGGGCTGGGACAAAGAGCCATTTTCGCTCGCTGTCGCTGCTTTCTTTCTGCTATCGTCTGCCGGCGCTTTTCTCTATCTTCTGGGATAACAAGCTGTGCGCGTGCGAAGCAACGAAACCCTTGCAAAGAAAGAAAGCGGTTCCGACGGTATGCTCGAGTGATCCAGCTTGCCATAACTCAAGCACGCCAGCAGTGGCGAACAAGACAGAGAAAACAAGCGAGGAAGTTTCACACACTTCGTACCTTCATCTTCTCATCTTCCTTTGTTCAATGTGTCTTCTGCGCTTCAATGCATGTGCTAAAGCGGCTTGATTTAGGGTGTTTACCTACCTTGTATAGGCAGTACCGCTTTGATCCAGCGTTTTTTCGCCTCATTATGTAAGGACTTGCACGGAAATCGATAAAATTTCATTTTTGGAGTTTCCGGCAATGCTGCTGTGGCTGTTGTACAGACAATACATAGAGGCAGCTTTCTACAGCTTAGAAGACATGAACTCATCGCCATGCGCTATGGACGGCAGACGCTAGCATATACGGCGCGGGGAAAACAGACGCGCTTTGCAGCTACTCACCACAGAGGGCGTCACGTGTGCGCTTGAAACATAAGCTGACGAGACCCGGGTGAAGTAGTTCGCACAACACTCTGTGGATGACAGGCGAAGCTTTAAAATTCAGTCACTACTCACACGACGCCGGCGCAGACAACCCAAGAGGAGGCGGTGTAGGCGTGGAAAAGGAGGCGGTAGTTGATGGTGACGTCCTGGCAAGTGGAGGCGCCGCACGTGCCCATGCAGCGTAGGAGGATGATGGACACGCCGGCCACGAATCCTAGATTCGTGAGCACCACCACCGCCTGGAACAGCTGGTAGACGTACGGCTGGTGGAGGCGCACCTGGAGTGTGCGAAGGAAGCTTTTGCGTTTGGTGCTGTCGTGACGTCACCAAGGTTAGGGATGTCGCGTCATGTCGCTCATAACTATTTTGAGGGAAACCAGGAGGATCGGATGAGGTGATGTTCGGGAGGCCTGAGAACGGTCTTCAACGATTCTCGCAGGACAAAGATGAAAAAAAAAAACACTTAGAATGCAAGGGCCCATAAAGAACAGCAGCCTTTCGAGGCAATGGTTGTTTCCAATGTCAACTTTTTTTCTCTCTCTGGTTGGGGAATGTGATGTTAATAATAAAAATTTTACAAGACAACCTCGCTGAATTCACTTCTCTGTTCCGACAAAATTTAAAGGTTTACTCGTCTCTATCTGGGGTCCGACGTTAACCCGAAAAAACAATTACTTCGTAACGCAAGTAGTGGCTCTATAGGTCATGGAGTCCACCTTCTCACGGGAACAGTGCTGTTTTTATGCCCGCATTTCTTCGCATTGTTACCCCTTTCTCTTTTCGAGGACAGAAGTTTTGCTTGCCTGATCGAGTAGATTCGTGAAGGACGCATCTTTTCGTTGCTGGAGAAAGTCCGAAAAGAACTCTGAAAGCAAAATGTTAGCAAAGAAAATTAGCTGCACTTCCACTAATGCTGAGTTTGGTTAGAGAGCAAAAGCTGTGGCGTATCAGGCAACTAGACGTCACTTGGTGTCTGTAACGTTGAGTGCGTTCCGAACACTGAATAGGCAGCGCGCCCACCCTGCCACACGGGCAGGTAGCAGTTAAATTAATGGTTGATCGTGAGAGGTTGGTCGCCCAATGAACGCTGCGGCCTATATATTTCTTCCAGACTGACGTCACAGCGGCAGTTTCCATCGCGCGATATCATGCGATTGTCACGTGACTATTATATCACCCTCTACCGGCGAATAAAAAGATCAAAGGTCAAGGACACAGAACAAGTGGTGCGACACCATGGTGGACCGCATATGGAGAGACCTATAGGCACACTTGACCTCCGGCTGACTTGAAGTCGACCGGCAACGCACGGTGAAATAGACTTTACCTAGCGTAGTGAAGCTTTCGCTTCAAAAATGTGGTTGATATGCATTATTGCCTCACCTGTGAAAAAAAAAGAACAATTTTGACATATCGGTGGTGCAAAGTTTCGCAAGACTTCCTCAGAAATATGATATTACATTACCTAGCACCATTCCTAGCTACTCTGAATGGCAATAATTGGCGAGGAAAATTGAGGACGTGAAATGTGAAAATCTCCGCGGATTTCTGATTGTGAGCATGCAGAATTACGGAGCCACATTTATTCATAGTCCTCTCTCAAACCTGACATTTTAAATTCATAAAAGAAGTCACTTGAGCACTTCCGGGTAATATAACGTAAGCAAGGCTGTAGTATCGCTTGAATATTCAAAACAGTAAACCTCGTTATTGTTTTGTACAGTCACACTACAGAATAAGCAACCAAAGAAATGATCAAAGTTTGCTTGATGATTTGGGAGTGACCTTTGCATGGTGAGTCGAGGCGACCAAGGTAGCTAAATATGGTAACTGCTCCGGCCAACCACGAGATAATATCATGTTTGAAATTGTGGTTTATGATTTATGGGGGTTTAACGTCCCAACGTGACTCAGACTATGAGGGACGCCGCAAAGGTCTCCGAAAATTTTGACTCATTAAAGTCTGAAATTGTTCGTTAACCATGCGCCGCGAAAAAGGAAAGAAAAAAACGTGTAAGCAAAGCACATTTTTGACTTCATATAGTACGCAACACCATTGCAGAAATCCTCTCACTTCTGCATAATCCAGTAACTAATGGAACGGCCCATTAAGAACATTTTACTGCTCATCACGAACAATAGTTTGACCTGCGGCTGGCTCTCGCCGATAATGTGTGTGACTGTTTAGTCGGATAAGTATGCTCAGCAATTTTGAACTACGCATAGCGTTAAGTGCAGGCGGCCTCCGAGTGCTCATACACGAGGTGCTTACCCGGCCGCACAGGATCCTTGGCGAGGACGTGAACTATGTATCGGGATATGAGCGTCCATGAGCCAATGAGTTCTCTCGTATTGTTCAAGCGCAGCAGATTGGAGCCACCAAGCACGTTCGGGAAACCGACATTGCCCCCGCCTGGGATGTCCACGTATTCCTGAAGCGGGTCCGATTCGTCGGCTGCAGGCGCCGACTCCGTGAGAAACGGTGCCTCGCACAGCGGAGCGAGGGCAAGCAGCAAGGCTGCTTGAAGGAGCCCCGACATCCTCTCAGGTCCAGTCTGCATCAAAGAAACTTTCCTGTGGGGCACATTTACTGAGCTCTTCATTCTATCCTGTGCAGTCAAATTTTATTTAAACATAATGACAGCTACAAACCGCCAATTTTGAGTTCGGGCAGTTTGTTCAGACGCATGTGCCGTTTAACAATATATGGTAATATAACAGGTTGCTATTATCCTGATTATTGGGCTCTAAATATTCTGTATTGAACAAAATGAGAGAGGCACAAATTCAAGGTGGCATGTTTAGAGAGTAGGAGCTCAGAGACTACTCCTCTTTTTGAGCACTTTCAATTGTGACTGCCTGCTCTACTGCGCGTACTCAGGCGGAATTGAAACGCACTCCTGCAAAAATTCTTGAAATGATTGGCAGTACACAGAAACAATGAATAAAAAAACTGTCAGTTGCTGGCAGCTCGGCGTAATAACATCAGTATGAATAAACAGCCGCAAGAATGAGATTTCCGATTATAATCTAAGCAAAGAAAGCGGAAAGAAGCTTACCGTCTGAGGTGCTTTACTGTGTACGCCTCTCTCTCGCCTCGTCGTCTCTTAACACTGAACAATTTCGTTGCTAAATTTCTTTTGCTGCGGCCCCCATTTTCACCTGATTCAGTATCTAAAATTCGCCTCCACTAACCGGAGAATAGGATCGATGAATTTTTCAAGCTTTAGTCACAAATACTCTTCTTGGTAAACCATTATCCGAACACTACTTGGGACAAGCAAGCTGCTCGCTAGAAGGATTGTCTGCGAGCTGGCCTGTAGAATTTATTTCTTCTAAATTCACACTTCTTGATCAGCTCATATGAAGCGTCGGCAACCATTCACCCTGCTGTAGACGAAATTGAAGAAGCTTTACAGGAAATAAAGTTGTCTTAAGTTAAACCGAACGTTTAGCATGTCATCGTTACTTCATTCATTTGGGGATGAATCACGGCAGTGATGTGAAGGCATGTAGAGCAATGTACGGGATTCAAACTGACGCCAGAGCACAGCCCTGTCCGAGACTGAAAGCTCGAGCTCGGCCGGGCCCGACCATGCCTGCTGCATTATCACTCTACCTAAACCGGGCCTGCGTCCGCAGGAGCTCAAGAGGTAAACTGCTCACTGTGTGCAAGTGGAGTCCTTAATCAATTGCATCCACCCAAGCTCAGCCGATGAGTAATTACTCCGTTATTACAAATCTACTCCACCTTGGGGGATTCCCCTAAATATCTCGCCAAGTACAGACCTCCTGCACCAGTAAAGAAATGGCCGGCAAAGGCACTCATTCGTGATAGCACTTGAATAAATTTCCTTGTTCAAAACAAAGACAAGAGGACATAAGATCGGTTCGCCCGCTCGCATATTTGGGCATTTATGACATCTGTGAATAACCCCAAAGTGGTGACAGTCAACTGAAAAGAGGTGCATAGACGGATAATAAACTAGTTTGAATTATCACTAGATTTTAATCGGTGATTTTTACAGCTCGCTATGTCGAAATATTAAAACGTTCTTAAAGCTGCATGCAGTTCTGAGATTTTTTAGTGAAATCATTTTTCGGGTTTAATTCGTCAGAAAATTAGCGCTGAGAATTTTCTTTCTCAGCCCACACCTTGGACTTTTTTTGGTATATTGCTGCTAGAATGCCCCAAGTGTACAGCCTTCGCAGAAAGTTTGATGACTGAGGGGATTGCTTCTGAGCTCTTCTCTGTGGATTGTGGCGAATCAAAAGTGTTCCAAACATCTTTAAGGCAGAGCAAATCTTCCCTACTTCCCTCTGATATGTAGATGTCCATGGGTACTACTAGAACACCATTGCACGGTTTAAAAAACCCCTTGTGCTCCTTAGTTTTGAAAAGGCTTTAGTTCATCCGGCGATAATGAGTCAGATGCGGGACAGAGACCTTTATGTACGCACATGAGCCCGGCCCAGCTCGCAAGTTCATTCCTGGCCACGGCCCAGGCCTGGCGAAACAGCGAAATTTTTTTTTTTTACGTAGCCGAGCCAGCGAGCTGAGACCAGTGCGCTAAAGAATGGCTTACCAGTGCTTTGGAAATGCGAGGAACCCTCTGCGATAGGAAAGCAAGCAGTCTGCAGGATCGGTGACACACTTTGTCAAAAATGGCGGAGAGCTGGGCAACCTAGCGACGTCCTTCGCGTGAGTCGTCTTCTTCACTGCAGTCGGTGCGGCCAGAGAACGTGCCCGGAGCCGATGGCGGCACCCAACGCGAGGCTGCTGTGTCAGCAAAAAATTACAGGGTCGCCCTTAAGTGTGCTTGAGAGCGGAAATGCGAAGCCCTTTTTTCTTTCCTCTCTTTCTCTCTCTATTTTTCATTCTTGATTCTTTTTATCTGCTTTATTGAGTTGTTTTTGTTCCTTATATTCAGTTTTTCAATTTCATTAATTTTTATTGTTCTTGATCTTATTTTTAGTTTATATTTTTGCTTTTTGCTTTTTATTTTTTTGCTTTTTATTTCATTACATATATGCTGCTTATAAACCGTTTATTGACAGTTCGTGCGGACAACTTCCGTCCACAAACTTCCATCTGCGACTTCCATCCACGCCACTCATGAGCCAAGAAAGGCTTTCGCCTTAAATATGCCGTCTTTTTATCGACGGTGTCTATTGTCGAAAAGCCGAGCTTGCGATGGAAGCTCTCAGGTTGTTGGCGATGCTGTTGGAGGGCGGAGAGGGAGGGTGCAGGCTCCTCACTTGGGTTAGAAGCTGCACTTCTACACCACCAGGTTTCCGGAGGAGTCACATTATATCTGCTGTCGCAGTGAATAAAGTTTTGCGGCACATACGAGGACGTTTATCAAGATAGCATTAGAGAACAGATGCGCGAGTTTTTTTCTTTCTCTTTAATTCCACGCAAGTCTGCCAGTGACATCACGGGTGTCACACCTGTGTGGTAAACACTCCGAAAATAATAATGATTTGAAGATTGCGCAATTAGGCATACCCAGCCATTCGGCTGGACTCCTTTTGGAGGTCTTCAACACCCATAAGGATATACGGCGAAACTTGTGACAGTCATCCGTCGATGGCTGTACTCTCCCAAGAACTGGCTTTCAATAATCATTGATGAGTGAAAAGATTGGTGCTTTCGTGTTTCTGTCATTTTTGTGCTCGCTGTATCTTTTTTTTCATGTGTTGAGTACAGTTCTGTTCATTTTATTGTCTTAAAGTGCCTGTAGAGGGCATTGCTTAAGGGGTGGATTTTTATACAAAGCGAAACATCTTGTGACAAGTAATCATTTAACAAAATGGCCATTCAAAAGCTTTTACAATCGAGATGGGCACGTGGTAGCAGCGATGTATGGGGGAAGCCGTTCCAGTCTGTGGGGGTTTGGAAGAAGAAGGAAGCAGTGAATGCAGCGGTCCGAGCTCGTGGGCGCGCAACTTGAAACTGCTGGCTCGCGCGGTGGGATATTCGGCACACTGCTGCGATCCATGGAGCTTCATTAAGGGAAGAAAAGGAGAACTTGCGATACAAGGACAGGCTGGCAAAGCGGCGTCGACTGAAGAGCTTTCACAAGCCGGATTCTGATTTTGCAGATGAAATGCTGACGTCATATGTGTAAAGGAAGTAGATGAATTTCATCTAGTAGGGCGATTTTGAGCAGATTCTCATTAGTTGATGACGTATGATTGGTGTGAGTTCCAAACGGGTGAGGTGTATTCAAGTTTTGGCCTAACAAGTGTCTTGTGGGCGAGTAGTTGAACATATGGCGACGCGTTTCGTAGATGACGTTTCGAAGAGCACAAGGTTTTATTAGATGCCGTAATGATCATTGTGTTTCGTTTATATACACTACCATACGTGCGGTAATGTATTATTTAGGTGATGTAGTCACCGCAGTCGTCTGGTGTCCCGTATAGCGCTGCTTCTCTGCTTACAGCTGAAGATGAACCAACGAGTCCATGTCAGCTATCTTCGACAATTTCCACGTTCAATCTCTAGTCCTTCTATATCTTTTTTTTTACTTCTACGAGCCTCACTGCGCTGCTCTCAATTCATTTCACGCCTTTCATTAGCCTCTGGTGTAAATTCCAGCTATTTCAGCCAGCCGAATAAACTGCATCAGATAGTTCGGTTAATTTTATTTTTTTCCTCGCAACACCTCCCTATTCTCCTGACGCTGCTCTCTCTGGCGTACCTGACTCTCAAGCCGGTAGCAAACTCTCTAGAAAAGTCGTGAGCCGCGCTCCCGCAGTGCAGATGCTTTTCGGTGACGCTATTGCTGGGGGCTTGCGCCAGTGGCGCAACTTTTACGATTATTTCCTGGCCGCCTGCGCAGCTCTCCTTCGCCTTTACGACGTGCGTGTCTTACGCAGCGTGCAACTGCAGTACGCTGCGGTGAACGCTGCTGGCCGGAGTGATACACGCGATGTGCTCGCTGCGCGGAAAATACATTTTGTGTGGTGAGGAGCCGGCAGCTTTATGGCTATTAAAACACTCTGTCATCTGAATGTTTGCGCGGTTTTGCAACACTATTGCACAAGGGGCTCACTGTAAAACTTGAAACATCTTTTCTGTCGCACATGCTGTCGGTAGTACAGAACATGATAAGCGGAGTCGTATTTAACGCTGTCGCAGTCCGTCTCCTGGAAGCCGCAACAACTGTTAGTCTTAGTCCTTACAAGCCAAAACTTTAAAGACTCTATGCAGCATGGGTATATTATTTGTTACCACGCATTTTCTTTCCGCAAACATGTAATTTCTGCTGAAGCTTCTGAGCAACCGAAAAACTAATTTAGCTTCAGGCGACAGTTCAGTTTGATGCACGACAATTCCAGGTTTTTTTGAACCCAAAAACTTAAATCCTCTAGCCCTCTATAGTTTTTCCTTCTCTTCTAAGTGATCCCGGTGTCTCCTTGCAAACCTTTGAAACACGAACGGAACATTTTTATCTCGGAGTTTTCTTTTTTTCGTCTGGAGAGTTTTCGCGGTACTATCGTATTCTCGAGGTACTTTAATATTCACTCATAAAAAATATCCTAGAAATTGACTTTTAGATATCTCTCTCGATCTAGCGCCTCTCATTTGATTGCAGTGCGTCTTAAGAACATACAAGCTCACTTGGGTAAGAGTAAACGCAAATGATGTTTCGTATCTAAAAATAATCAGTGCGCTTTGCAGCGGTGAATAATGGAATTTTTTATGCACACTTTCAGCTGCATCAGTGTAAATCCTTGAACTGTCTTGTCTCCTTTTTATGAATCAGACCGAAAGAGTGATGAATTTTAAGCCAATATTACACCACTTTCTTACGCTTGTAAGAACGAAAGGTTTATAAAACAAAAAAATTCAATAAACATAATCTTGAGCTTCCAACGCTTGCTATGTTCTCTACAAGATGACTGCACAAATAGAACGCAATAATTTACGTATTTCTAAACACATAGAAGCAACCCGTTTGACGGAGCGAATTCCGCAAGTTGAGGCGTCAACACGACTATGCAATGATCCGAATCAGCGTCGCGATCGTCGCTCCTAAAGGGCCGCTTCTTAACATTGGACTGAAGTATATTACACTCCTATGCCCAACTCATTCCCCACCTTTGAGAAGTGTGCGCATATTTCTAAGCAGACGCTCCTACCTCAACGTTAATCTACGCCAATCATCAACGAAACGTATTGACTACAAACGAACCCTGGCGGTATACATCCGCAGGGTAGCAAGGGCATGCATCGGGCAAAGGGTGGCACAGTCGACTTCCTAAATTTTTTTGAAATGCTTAACATATTGTTGCCTTATGACTGCAAAGAAGCGATTCACAATTGGTTTTGCCTCTCAAAATTTTTTGGAGCACTGGAAATTAATGACGAAGAGGTCAAGTTTCATCCTTAAACGCTCTGCAGTTTCTACCAACTTTTGTTACAAAATACATAAAATATATTAACGTTAGGCACCTGAAAGTTGTTTGCGTAAGTATGCGGATGCTTTTACCTGAGCGCAGTTATTTTTGTTGGTTTGGAAGATGCAGAATTTGTTACTAAATTTCTCAATATTGGCACACACAAGGTTTTTTTGTCCACTCTTCAGGTACTTACCTAAAAAAAAAAGGCTTATGGCGGAGCGGCAGTAGTGATGTGCTACGTTTTATATAAACTTATCTTTTAAACTTTCCAAATTCACATTTACATCTCTTTTCGATAAAAAGTTATGATTGCGTTAACATCAAGAAAACACAGAAACAAAATTCCTAACAATAAAAACACTTTCGATATTTTTAAAACTTTTTCCAGATATTGTAGTCTGTATCAGCATTTACAGATGTTTAAAATATGTTGCATAATTTTGTTGGTGCGGTACTTACGGCCCCACAATAAACCTTCCTCAAGATTCAGCACACCGTGCAGATCTGGAGTCTTAAGACATTCGTGGATCACGTACGATATTTCAGTCCGGGTAAATAATGCGTGCAGTCCTTAACGTCCCAACACTGCAAATCAGCTATGAGAGACACCGTAGTGGTTGATACGGTGTTAGTTTTTTCTGCCTCGTGTTCCTTGATGCGCTGTGGCATCGCACAGCACACAGATGTTTTTCGCATTTCGACTCCACCAAAACGCAGTCACCATTCAATGCGCAGCTAAGATTGTACAAAAAGAAGTTAATGTACGCAAGCAAAATATTTCGAATTAATTTTAGAGGAATATATCAATTTAAAAGGTAGTGAAGAACCGGTTCATTAAAAATAGTTTCTTTCTTGGCTGCAATTGTTTATTTGAATCATTCGACGACGGACAATGCCTTCATTACCCTACACTTAGTTCCTTCCATGCAAACCCAGTTGTGGGTGCTAAGTAGAACTAAGAAGATGGTTTTGTTGATGACCTGAATAGCTGCCACGCATGCCAAGAGTGAGAGCTGTGTAAGGCACGCATAGTAATCCAGTCTTCTTTTTTAACGCTCCGTTACTCAGAAAATCGTGCGTCGGTGTTGTCGTCACTGTGAGCGAAAAATCACGAACATGTATCTGGTAGGTGGTCCCCGGAGAGCAACCCAGGAGGCAGGCGATCCACCTAGGTAGCGTGACCCTGTGGCGTCGTCTCAACCTGCCCATCGGATAATGAGACTACCCACCGTGGCAGATGGCAGTTAAATCAATGATTGGTCTCTCAGGAACACCAACCTGGGTCGCACAAACCCCACCGCTGGGAGCATCTGCGACCGCAGGGCAGTGGCACATCGCTTAAATGTTGCACCACTGCGCCACGAGGGGTATGAGGTCTCCCAGGGATCTATGAACGTTAAGTAGAGAATGACCTTCTGCATATATGGCAATTAACCCGTTACGATATTGCGTCATGCCCTTAAGGCAGATCTTAAATGTCTCCTTCAATTTTTTAAACTCGCGGAAAACAACAACTTCATTTTATTCCGGTTGTATTAGATGCACACGTTCAAGTCTACCCAATAAAACCTTTACAAAGTAAAAGAGGTCCCTGGCTGCCCGAATTGCGCTTGAAGGGTCTTTTCCTAGGTTTTTGAGCATTTGTTGGTGCTTGACGAGTCCCCTAATTCCGTCTCGCGAGTTTTTACCGTGCCCAGTTGATGAGAATATACACTGGTACTGGGACAATCGCTCTTTACAAAATCAAAAAGGTGGTATATTTTAAGATGAGTGGCGGCTTCATCAATAAAATATGCCACCGCTGGGTCAGTGCACTCACATTCAGCTATTTTTCGATCATGTTGGCATGTACATATATGGACAAATAAAGTATGAAAGAGACATACGTGCACCTTGTTTCCTTTATTGTCTGACGACATGAAAGCATGCCTGTTTAGTGGTAAGCTCTCATGCCACAATTGATTTCATGTTTTTCCTGACTTAAATTCATGATCATGAGTGCATGGTTGTGCTCCCCAGGACACAGTCGTATAGTTGCATTGTCCTGCACATTTAATTATTCGTTTAATGAGTTCGATGAACCGTTTCTCGATTCGTATTCACAAGTCACACTCTCAATAATAAAAGAAAACACATATATCAAAAACATTGTCAACAAAAAAGCTTCGTTGCGCAGCACCGGGTCGAAACCATAAATTTATCGCAAAAATCAGCTCTTCAGAAGGACAGAAAAGCTTCTATCTTATTGCGGAACATGCAGAGGCGGCTGAGCCTCGTAGAACGCGAAGTATCGATCAGATAGCCTCGAGTTGCACAAAGTTCCATATCCTAATATGAGGCAAGAAGCTAGCTGATCGGTCATCCTGTATTGTAGAGGGCCCGCTGTCGTGTGGTATAAAAGTATTCTACTAGAGGCGCTTTTGCTCTTCTTTTTTTGTGCTGTATCCTAGCGCGTTTAAAAGTTTATTTGTTGTTATGCTCTTTTTATAACGTTAGTGCTTTCGCTTGGGCGCGCCTTCATAAATTCCTCAGCTCTTCAAACAAGCCGTGCCCGGAATTTGATATAAATTCAAGCTACGATTCGCTCTCCAGACGGCTTTCTTAGAAGGCATGACGGATATTGAAACATAAAAAAATATCAAGAATTTTTATAAAGCAATGACTTTCTTGATGACGAATATATATTTTAGTTGCAGAAATAATGTACATAGATTCCTGCTTTTCGTAATGTCGCGGAAAAGTAATTCATTAATTTTTATGTTTCGGTGCCGAAGCAACAGCTGTGAGGCACTCGTAGTGGGGAAGGGGGGAGATATTGAATTAGCATAATTATCTGGGGTATTTTAGCATAGGCTTAGAACATAGGTGATTTTAATAAAATTCCACCAACGAGGTATGGTGGCGAGAGAATTTGAAACCCTATCCAGAATGGCGTAGCAGTGATAATTTTGTTTCTGTCGCTGGTCAAGCTGGCAAGTCAGTGTGGCGTGGCGGCGCTACTGTGAGGCTTGTGGCAATTATAGGACTAGAGGACGAAGGTGCATGCTGCCCTCATAGTGCAAACGTTTTTACATAATCAGATGCAGTTCACTACACAGCCTACAATCTGATATCATGGGTAGTGAGCTGTTGATTTTTGAGAGTGGAAAAGAGGAAGCATTCCTTTATCATCACTGCAGATATTAGCCCGGTAATCTACATGGCAGGCTACTCCAGATGATGGTGATAATGATAAAATAAATACGTGCATACAAAACCCTCGTGCTCTCGCGTACACACAAATAATTTTCGCAGGTTGCATAAAAGACTCTTGTGGAAACAGACGCTGGGAACAAATGTTAATTGGCCTGTATAGATGACATATTCTGTTTTAAACACACAAAGAAAAATCTCTGAGAAAACGAAGATTTCACAAGATACAAAAAAAAAGAATAAACTAGACGGGTCATCATTACCGGCCGAATTCGCAAGTAATTTTGCGCGGACCTACACCAATTTCGGGGCTAATCTCAGATGCTACGCAACACTGCCATTCACTTCAAAGCGGTGGCTACCCACAATCCTGAGTAAGAAAGTCACGAGTATGAATAGACAGACGGAAAGATAGTTACAGCAAACTCAATCGCCGATAAAGGGGCCTTATTCAGCCTAAGAGGCGTCAACATCACCTCCACGGTGGCTAATAGTCTGTTGACTCCTATCGAAGTGTAATGTATTGAGGCCTTTTTTATGCAGAAAATAATAGATTAGTACATCTTGGCTCTTTTCTGAGGTTTCTTCCATGCTCAACAACGCCATTTTTGTAATCAAAGTGGCTGCAAAATGTAAACTCTGTACAAAACGTAGTTTTGTTTTTGTATGCGTCTTTTGTATGTGTATGCCTGTGTAAAACACTAGCTCCAAATCTTTCTGTCGAAAGTTTCAATTTAGAATCAGAGAATTTCGACCCGAGGAAGTCGAAGAAGATTTCAGTGCTCGAGAATCTTGGGAGCGATCACTACATTCTACGCCTGCAACTGGAGGCAGAACATACGAAAAGGAAGATCGGCACAGCCAAGCTAACGGACTGGGACGCTTTTCGAGAACACTGCAGAGGGATGAGCGGCGACATAACCTCCCCGGAGGAATGGAGCCACCAGCTAAAACAGATCCAAGAGATGTACACCCGAGAAGTGGACAGGACCGAGGAAGCACCGGAGGTAGATAGGCGGCTGCTTAGGCTATGGGAAGCAAGGCGCGGTCTCACCAAACGATGGAAAAAACAGAAACTCAATAAGAAACTCAAGAGGAAGATTGCGGAGATCAGTAAGAAGGCGGAAGAGTACGCTACACAACTGGCTAGACAGGGGTGGCAACAATTCACAGACTCGCTGAAGGGCACCCTCAGTACAGCCAGAACGTGGCAAATACTCAGAAGCCTGATGGATCCCAGCAAGAGCAAACGGGAAAGCAGCAATTCTATCCAAAGATTCATACACCAGTATCAAGGAACGGACGAGCAGATGCTCGAAGAGGTTCGCAAGAAATGCTACGGAACGGGAGAACCGGAGGGATACCACGGTGAATACCGAGGCGAAGAAAACCCGAACATGGATCGACCCATCTCTAGGGACGAGGTCATTGAGGCAATTAGATCAGCCGCCAAGAACACAGCAGCGGGAGCAGATCGAGTACGGAACTCCCTCATTAGAAACCTCAGCGACGACGCGATAGACCAGCTAGTCCGCTACTTAAACAAATTATGGCAAGAAGGGAGAGTCCCGGCGGCATGGAAACACGCCGTCGTAGTGATGATCCCCAAACACGGCAAGAAAATCCAAATCGATAACCTGAGGCCGATCTCTCTCACATCGTGCCTGGGCAAACTCTACGAGAAGATAGTCACCAAACGCATCCAACAACACCTGGAGAGCGAAAAGTACTACCCAAACTCAATGTTCGGGTTCAGAGCCAACCTCTCGACGCAAGATGTCCTGCTACAGCTCGAGAAGGAGGACTTAGAAACTATGCCAAGAAAAGGCGAAAACGTGGTCATGGCGCTCGATGTCAAAGGAGCCTTCGACAACGTAAGCCACGAGGCCATCATGGAAGGTCTCATCAACGCGAACTGCGGGAAGAGAACACACGATTACGTGAAGGACTTCCTTTCCAACAGAACGGCAACAGTAGGCCTAGGAGAACTAAGGAGCGATATCTTTACAACGCCTAGCAGAGGTACGCCCCAAGGCTCCGTAATCTCGCCCGTATTATTCAACCTGGCGATGATTGGCCTAGCAAGAAAACTCGAGAAAATCCAGGGAGTCCGACACGCGATGTACGCGGACGACATCACGGTCTGGGCTACCGGAGGGACCTTAGAAGAAAAGCAAGCCGCACTGCAAGAAGCGGCAAGATGCGTAGAAGACTACGTGACAGCTAGAGGCCTCAACTGTTCTACAGAAAAGTCTGAACTCCTGAGAGTGGGCCGACACCAGACTAAGGCGAAACTGGAAGTCTCTCTCGAAGGACAACTCATACCGGAATGCAAAATGATCCGCATCCTCGGCATGTGGCTGCAGGGTAGTAGGAAATGCGACCACACGATTTCCCTACTCAAGAAATCAACAGAAAGTGTCAGCAGAATGATACGCAGAGTCTCTCAAAGAAGACATGGGATGAAAGAAGAAGACACCCTAAGATTGGTCAACAGCCTCATTGTAAGCAGAGTTACGTACTCGCTTCCCTTCCACGTAAGGACCAAAACGTCTAATGAAGAAATCGAAACCATTCTAAGGAAAGCATACAAGACAGCATTACACCTGTCAAGAAACACACCCAACGAAAAGCTCATGCAGCTTGGCGTCAACAACACCTTCCTAGAACTGGTGGAAGCGCAACGAAAATCGCAAATTAAAAGACTAGGAGGGACCTACACTGGGAGAGCACTGCTCGACAGAATAGGCTGCGAATACATCGACACAAAGCGGTACGAAGACATGCCTACCGAAATAAGGAAAACATTTTATGTCAGACCCATTCCAAAGAACATGGACCGCAGGCTCCACGAAGGCAGAAGGAAGGCCAGGGCAGAACACATTGAAAGAACACTAGCGGGGAAGGATAACACCTTCTACACGGACGCAAGCGCTATGGAAGTAGCGAGCGGCAGAAGCAAATACATAGGTACGGCAGTGGTAGTAAACAAAGATGGGGAACTAACCTCCGGGGCATCCACGGAAATCTGGAGTATAACGGACGCCGAGGAGTTAGCCGTGGCACTGGCGGCAGCAAAAGGATATAGGGAGAACAAATCATTGAATATTCTCACGGACTCAAAAGAGACCTGTCGAAATTATACGAAGGGCAGAATTAGCAAAGCTGCTCTTAAGGTGCTCAGAGAGTGCAACCTCTCAGAGAGCATAACAGTCCAACATAATTTAATCTGGATACCTGCGCACGAGGGCATAAGGGGCAATGAGGCGGCGGATGGTCTAGCTCGAGCTTTTTGTTTCCGAGTCGGACAGCAGCAGGAGAGCCGTGGTCTGAGCGCCATGATCCTCGGGGAGAGCTATTCAGAACTACTCCAACATCACAGAGGGGTGAGATATAAATATCCGCCCCCGCATAAAGCACTAACAAAGGAGGAGGCAACAGATTGGCGTAGATTACAAACAGGTTCCTTCCCCAACCTCTTTATATACAACAAGATGTTCCCAACGGAATATAGGGGCACATGCCCGTGGTGCGGGGCCACACCCACACTATTTCACATAACATGGGAATGCGAACGAAACAACGCATTCCGAGAACACAAACCCCCGAGTGCGGAGCACTGGGAGAGCCGGCTCGTCAGCTGCGAGCTCGCCGTCCAAAAGAGGATGGTAGAGCACGCACGGGATGCAGCCAAACTCAGTGGAGCCCTGGACTGAGGGACCACCCTTTGCTGAAGAAGCCTTCCCTGCAGCGCAGCGTGAAGACAGCGATACGCGAAGCAAGCAAGAAGACTTCTGATCGCCTAAATACTTATGATTCAATAAAAGTTTTCCTATCCTATCCTATCAGTGCTGCCCTGAATTACAACAATCGCTCAGTTAGGGCTGCCAGTTACTCTTCCCTTCCTCCTATACTTCGGTGCAACCGTCAAAGGGCATTCCATTAGGCAGGTGTGTCCGCTTCTTCACAAGTATATTACTGAAACCGGGAGATTTTTGTGTTAACTTCTCGATGCCTTTACTTTCCTCTCAAAATTATTTTCTTTCTGATGAATTCTTTAAAATTTAGTTATTCAACCCAAAAAGGTTTGTTTCTTTGAGTTTCATTCCCATTTCGTCAAGATTTCTCAAATTGTTGATTTTTTTCTCTCAGGTTCCTCTATATTTATGAACTGCTAGAGATAAACCTGGATGAGTTTTTCCTGTTTGAATCTGCACCAAACCCTGGCCAATCCCCCACCGTGGGTATTTGCCATCGTTTTTGAGGCAACAACAACAAAAAAAAAACAACCGCACAAGAAACGGGAATCATCTAATCCACAAAGCATGCATCAAGTTTTCTGTACTGGTTCGAAGAGAAACAACTCCTTTCGGGGTTAAACAACGACCATCCTCCAGCGAGACAACGCAGAGCACAAAAACGAGCAAGCAAGCAGGGAAAACAAATGTTCCCATCATTCCGGGGTGCTGGCCGGCCAGAGGTCCTCCCTGGCCAGCTGTTTCAGCCACATGTGGGCCTCTGCGGCCCTCGCTAATAAATTTTTTAGTGGCATGGAAAACGGAAGCACCCGTGCGGTGCGGTCGGGCCGACATCACAACGGGCCGAGCTCACCAAGAAGGCCAAATGCGCGGAAACATATTGAATTCCACCCAGCCACACTTCATTCTATATCAGTTTTTATCAGAGTATTTGGTTTTCCGGGAGCGGAAAGCGCAACAGCGAATCCTACATGACGATAAAGCAAACTGGTAGCGCGCAAAGGAAATGATTCTCTGTATATGTGTGTAAACGTGAAAGAATGGAAGGAGATGTATACAATACAGAAGAGTTTTCTTCATTGAAGAGGCAGCGAGCGATATATCGTGTGAGTGATCCTGTTTTATATCTACGGTCAGGGGAGTATACGAAGCAACATGCACTTTGGCGTGGGATCCGTAGTCTTGAGCTGTACTGGGCGCACAGAAGCTCACATTTCATTTTCCAAATAACGCTGCAAGAGAGACGCGCTTGGTGTTTTTTTTTCTTCTTTCTATCGTGGCATATGCGGCGGGCAAGAAAACTTTATTTTATTTTTATTTGTTTCATTTCTTCTTTTTTCGAGCCCATCCCACGGAAAGCCCAAGTTTTCCGCTATCTTCCCCCCGCGAATGTTTAATATTCAGTATCGCTTGCTGTTTTCTTATTTTATACGTACCTGCCCAGCAACGCGCTAAGGTCAGGAAGCAAAGGAGAAATCTAATACGACTCGTTGCATCTGAAAGGAGATAGGGGCACGTGCCTCTCGGCTTTCCTTGGTACTACGCCGGTGCGTATGCGTTGCACACTACTCGCTTTACTTCGATTTTATTTTTTTTCATGTTTCGCACCGTGTGCGCGCTCTGGTGGGTCTATTAAGAATAACAGACCATTCTGAAATAGGCCCGATGCCCGAGGTACTTCGTACCTCCGAGCTCGTTTGCATAAGAGCGAACTTAGAAGTAGCGGTGCTTCCTCGGCCGTGTTCTTAAACTAAATTAAACTCCGCGCTACTTTTACTTTCTGATGCGTTTCCGGCTCATATTACGCTGCGGTGGCTGTGCATGACCGTTCTTTGGTAGGTGTTTTTTTTAGTTTGTTCGGGGAACCGTGGTGTTGTCTACTGCTGGTCAAAACTGCTTTTTTTATTAAAGAAATATTTTTCAACCTACAGGTTGAAATATTCTTTTGATTTTTTCTTAGAATGAAAGATATAGCGAATGAAAAGTAGAATGTCTTGACAACATTATGGCACGACTCAATGACATGGAAGTCTGCATTATGATGTAAAAGCATTCGGCTATCTTGGTAACGCATAAGAAGTCGGGAACACAAATCTTGTTTTATTTCTGTGCTTAGTAGCAGTGAAAGCAAAATTGCTTCTTTCGGCCTGTACCTGCATGCATATCATATCTGCATTCAACTCGAAAGCTTTAAATTGATAAGCATTTTTGAAAAAAAAAACAATAGTGCAGAATCTTTTTATGGCTTAGGTAATGGAAATATTGCACGCACGTGTGTTTGAGAGCCTTTGCGCATTTGTAGTATGACCCGAACAAGAAAAAAAGCCTTATGAATGATTGGTGGGAGAGCAAGCAAGTAATGAGATCCCCAAGTTAATAAAATTGTAGACTACTTTAGATGCAAGATGCTGAGCACAGGTATATTTGTGTTTTGTAGCTTGGACGTCTCTTGTGAGCAATAACGGCTCGGTAGGTAAACGTAATGAATAATGAAAACTTTTGAGCTCCTTATTTATGCTTTATTTCACTCAGGAGAACAAATATTAAAAAAAAGTATTTTCAGTGTCTCTGTTCCATGACATTTGATTCTCGAATGAAATGAGCTCTGTCTTGTGAACTATAAATTTTTAGAATCTTAGAACTTTTGGCAGGTTCAGTTTTTAAACTACGTCGCTACCTTTTGGCGGACATACAAGAAAGAAAAAAAAAGAGAAGAAGCAGAAAGAAAGAAGGAAAGAAAGAAAGAAAGAAAGAAAGAAAGAAAGAAAGAAAGAAAGAAAGAAAGAAAGAAAGAAGAAAGAAAAATAGAAAGAAGGAAAGAAAGAAAGGAAATGGAATGCAGACGGCTTCTGATTCATATCATTTCGATATGATCTTAAAATCACAGGCAGCCTTGGGCAGTTTCTGTCGGTTACCGCGATTGAACTATATGCTCTCCCTCCTTCTCTGTCGTATGTCAGCGTGCGTGCGCCAGCACATGTGCAGCTTTCTCACGCAAGACTTTTCCGAATCTGGAGACCCTCATCCAAGCCCTTCCAGCACAAAAAAAAAAATAGAAGTGCAGTCCCTCCGTGGCTGGAGGGAATTGTGACCAGGTCAGCACAAGTGTCGACTTCCCTTCACCCAGCTAATGGTAGTGGTGTTTTTTGGCCTGAGAGACTTAGCCCAGTGACCCGCCGCTTTGATTATCCTTGGTTCCTGCCCAATCGTGCCAGAGAACCTTGCACCTATTTTTCGGGTCATTTTTACGTTACACGTGCTCAGCAGGCAAAAGTGCATGGTGCCTAATGTCTGTAGACGATCTCGTGCCCATTCGGGGGTCAATACAAGTTCAATTCCTCCACTGCGTGACTCAATCGAGCCGTTGGATGGCGAACAAAACTTCGAACAAATTGTAATAAAACGAACCAAGGAGCAGCCACTATTATTTTTACTTTGTTTTTATTCCATGTGTCAAACAAGTCTACACATTCTTTATTAATTTTTTCTAGCCTGCGGGTTTGCCGGCAATTTACAACTGTTTCATAAAGTACATCAGTGTAAGCGCTGGTAATACAAATGAGGGTGAGGCGCGTGCAGTAGTGAGTAATGAGCGCGAATAAATACCCAATCAGTCTTAATGGCCACCGTGTTTGTGTGACAAATGAAGCTCTCGTTTTAAATAGTGACACTGGTAGTTATTTACCATAGATGGTATTTACTACACATTGCCTAATTATCATGAGTTTTCGTCGCAGCATCCGAAGAACTATTTTGTTATTTTCTTATATTTCGAGACTCCTCAATTGGCTTCAGACAACCAGCCTTGCCATCGGTTAAGGAGACTGAAAACAGATCCCTGCTGTACTAGGTTGCGTTTTGCTCTCGTACGAATCTGCCGTACAAGAATTAACTGCAACTCTATTAACTCGATTATTTTCCCAGCACCTCTAAATTCGTGGGCAGGGCCGTGCGCAAAACAACACGGGTCGTTTTGCCCCGCATCAGCTAAGCACTGTAATCACAAAATCCGCCTCTGTAACTAGAGCGCCCACCTTATGAAAATTTTTAGTTTTCTGCGACTATTTTTTCTGCTCGAGTATGAAGGGGGGCTCAAGTGTTTGAACATTATTACAAACTGACCTTTTCAACTTCTTCGCTCAGCCTCATTTATTTCCCTTGAAGCTGACTGCCATTTCCCGCCTGTTGGTCGCGCAGTTTTAGACACTACATGTCTGTCAGAGTTCGCTCTCTCTTGGCACCCTGAACCCAGTAAACTTTTTCGCTCCCCAATTTACGAATACTACGACTGTCCTTGCGGCACGGGCACAACCTTTTATTGAGAGGAAATTGGTTCCAGACTCATTTCTAAATATAGTCTCATCCTGCCTCAGCACACACACCCTCGCTGCGAGAGCAGATCTTTTATTCCCCTCGCATTCTGATAAGAGGATGTAAACGCCTTTCGCTGTCCAAAAGGCATCCCTGTCCCACAGGGCAGCCAGGCGCACGTGCCTAATGAATGTGCTTGTTTGCCGACACGACGTCCGGCCCGGCGTCCATAAGCCCCGGACCGTCCCTCGGACACGAAAGCCTGAAAGGCTTTTCCTGCTCCCTGTCGCCACCTGTGGGCGTTTCACCCGCGAGGCAAGAACCTTGTTGACGTTGAGCCGGGAGTACCTAAGCTCCACTTCCCTATTCGCCCCCGCTTGGTGCCTATTTCCTATCGGTATTCTGGGCTCGGTTTCTTGTTGTCACCGGAGCCGGCCTTTCAAAACTGTAACTGCTTGTATCTGTTTGCAGGTTATTTACGCCTGGGATTGACAGCATACTTGCCGAAGTCAGATTCTATGCACAGTTAGCATGAAGGAGCTGCAGCGTTGAGCATATTAAGGCGAAAGCCTTACTTGCCTCATGAGTCCGCCGGACGCGTCCTTTCGAACTAAAATAATAAAAATAAAAATAATAGACAATATAAAGCAAAAACACCAAATGAATGCAAATTTAAAAATGAATTTGAAAGTAAAATCGAACAAAAATAACAAATTAAGAAAACAGAATCATTAAATAAAAATGGAAAATAACATACAAAAATTTGAAAAATACAACGGTGCAGCCATCACGGAAAAAAACCCGCGTTCTAGACAGTTCGAAGCTTCCGCACTCCTGCATATAAGGAGACTTAAGTGCCCTCATACATTTATTATGTCCCTCAGAAAGCTAAAGAAAATATACAATACAGTCCTGAGCGTTGTGTTCTGTTCGACGAAGACACCAGAAAAGTTGCAGTGCTGTTATGCTTAATGTCGCATACCATCAACTTTCAATGTAACCACGGAAATATGTTGATGTTTAGAGCAAGCTTTGTTTTTCGTGCGCTTTTACTTTTAGCGTTGCAGTAAAACTGCCATCTGCAATCCTTTTTTTCCTTTTTTAATCTTGTTTTCTGTTCTTAGGCGCATGTGTTGCGGTGCGTTCGATACGGTCAGGCTTAGCTTAAAGCCTGGCCAAATATTTAAGAAATATTAGTTACTGAACAGATAATTTACAGAATGGAATGTCTTTATTTTTAGCGCGCCGCATTAAGCTTTTGATTGCAAGTCTAAACGAACAAAAGAAAAACATTTCTCTTGCATTCTCACAAACGGCGCGACAAACTATTTCCATCGTGCTGAGGATTCGAAATAATTATTTTTGTTCATTACAAACTTATTACCGTAGGTAAAATCTAGTCAGGTTTTCACATGCCGAAGATTACGGAGCTAACTTTCCAGGAAAAAACAAGCTCTAAAGAGCAGCGTTTCGCAAGTGCCTACATAACTCGGTCTTTCATGCCATGAAACGAGAATAACTGCTCATGCAGGGTTTGAACCACATCGATAGGTGTTCGCGTGTTAATCTTGAATAATTAAATGAGCGTTTCACTTTATAGCTAATCTTAGCTTTCATAAATTATTGTAACGAGGATCAGGCACGCATTTCAGAGCATAAACATGATTTCTTGTGCTGAAAACTGCTAGAATAAAAACAAAGCAATCATATGATCTGATAATGGATTTCTACGGTGCAAGGGCATCGTGGCCAAAGAGCACCATGGCACAAGGTATTTTTCTTCTACTCAAGGTGAGGCCAAAGACTCGTTTTTTAAGCATTTGACCCCACATAAGCCGAGCACCAGACCAGGACAAAGCTTGTACCTATTGTATCACCGGTGGGTACCCGGCGGCACTGGGGATAGAACCCCGCACCTCCCGCATGCGAGGCGGATGCACAGACTACTAGGACACCGCTGCGGTGCAATACCAAAATGAACTCAGCATTTTTTCATGCAAACCAAAATTAAATTAAGGACTCAACAAGTCATCCGCCACCGCAAACGGTGGGCGTGTGCTTAAAAAAATAGGCGTTTGTTGAGTTCTATACGTTTTCTGCTGCGTTGAAAAAAAAAAGCAACGAACTGAAATTTCAGTTTTCCTTCACGAGTGTAGTGAGTGCACCCGGCATAAAATATACGCCGTGTATGAATTCAGGGTATACCATATTTTCTCATAAATCGCTCGCGAGAAGGCCCGGTGACTCTGTAATGAGGCAGGATCTGCATCACAAAGAGTATACCGAGCCCCAAAATCTACTTCGCTTCGAGCTTGCTTTTTGCGAGATGAGTAAGACCGCTTTGGCTTATCTCTAGTGCAGTTTAGAAAAAAAAATTAAATGAACCTTTTATCACCTTTTCTCTCATATCGGCAAGCTCACAATACTGTGCTGTTTAATCCAGAGGCTTATTCTGTTTGCTAGGTAGAGTTTAAGAAATATCCCAGCTTCTGTAATGCTTAAACTCTCGACCTGTTTTTTTCCGTGACCTTTTCGAGCTTATAGATGATGGCGTGTACTCCATCTAGCAGCACAAACAGATGATGTGAAAAGAAGAAACATAAAAAAAGGTGCGACCATTCTAGAATATCGGTTGCCATCGCTTCTGAGCCAACAACAACAACAATTGCGGGATCACAGACACTGCAAAGGCGACATTTATATATAGTTTGTTTTGAAAGCTTCACTATGAGCAACGGCTGGGCAAGTTGGCGTGGCTGCGTTTTGTAAACAAGGGAATCACGAACCGAACATATCAAACGAGACGGGAGCAGTAGAACTGCATGGCATAAAATAGTACGGTCAGAAGAGGCGTACAGGGAATTAATATACTAGCCCTCGAATGCGGTTCTTGTTACCTCCCTCAGGAAGTCTGCTTTAAATAGCATTGCCGGTGTTACGTCTCGCCTACCTACGACGCGCGGTATAGCCGGCGCGGATGCATCGGACGCCGCGGCTTCGTTCATCGCTGCCGCGACGCCTCCCGCCAAGCGCGTCCAGGCATGTTTCAGTGCCACGTGTCGTCGTGCGTGCGTGTGTGTGTGTGTGCTTGTTTTGCCCACGCTTGTCAAAGCGCGGCAGCCGGGGAGAGGAGCTCCTCAACTGGGAGGCGAGGAGGTCTGACCGGCGCCGGCCTGGCGGACGCGCCCGTCACGCCTGAACATGTTCAAGCGTCGCCGTATCGGATGACTCTTCCCAAGCCGTTCCCTCTTGCCCTCGACTCCGAGGGTATAAAAAAAGACAGCTGCGCCGGACGCGAGACTTCTTCGATTCCTTCCTTCGAGTAACGTGGTCGCCCTGACCGGCTGCTCTTTTGCGATGCCAGAATAAACAAGTTGTTCTGTTGCCAGTCGAGTCATCCTTTGCCGGGACCTTCGGATGTTTCCAGCTTTGCCCCAGGCCGCCAGGCCAACGCTACCCTTGGGGCTTACAACCCAAATGCAACAACTGGTTGCCAGCGGTGAGATCCCGACAACGGAGGCCAGCAGCGAAGATATGCGGTCAACTGTATGCTGAGCAGCACAACGACCATCCGGGAGCAGTGCAACGAGCCCTGTGTGATGACTGGTTGCCTGCAGCGGAACGACTGTGCTGAATTCGTGGCTGCGAGGTTTGGTGAGTGCGGGACTTTCTTCTTCTGAGTTTTGCCAGGCTTTTGTTAGTGTCAGAAACAGAGCTGGTAATTGTGGTTGTCGTTGCTGCCGGGTTAGTTTGCGGCAAGACAATAGTAGGCAGTAGAGAAAGCAGCATTCGGAGCAGCCATGGATTTGAAGTCGTTGCGCAAACCGAAATTGCTGGAGCTTGCAAGAGAGTTGGGTCTTGATGTCTCAGACAAACTCAGAAAACCAGAACTGCTGAGGGCGATTCTTGAGTTGGAGGCTGAGGAAGACGAGCTGTCGGAATGCCTTGAGACCATTGAGGAGAGGGAACAAAAAGAGAAAGAGGAGCGCGAACGTAAAGAACAAAAAGAGAAAGAGGAGCGCGAACGTAAAGAGCAAAAAGAGAAAGAAGAGCGCGACCACGCTTTAGAAATGAAGCGTCTCGAGGTAGAGATGGAACGCGCTCGTAATGGAAGTCAGGCACACGGTGCAGGAGAACGGGTATCGTTCAAAATGACTGACCTGATGCGGCCGTTTAAGCTTGGAGAGGACATTGGTTTGTTCCTGGTTAACTTTGAGCGAACGTGCGAGAAGCAGGGGTTCTCTCGGGAAACGTGGCCACAGCGCTTGCTCACTTTGTTACCCGGCGAGGCGGCCGACGTAGTCGCTCGCTTGAAGAGAGAGGAGGCAGAGGATTTCGACCAAGTGAAATCGAGTCTGCTAAAAAAGTACAGGCTGTCAGCGGAGGCGTTCCGTCGGAAGTTTCGGGAAAATGAAAAAGGCAGAAATGAGTCATATACAGAGTTTGCCTACAGGCTTATGTCAAACATGCAGGAGTGGCTCAAAGAAGAGAAAGCGTTTGGTGACCACGAGAAAATTCTGCAGTGTTTCGGGCTGGAACAGTTTTATAGTCGGTTACCTGAGAACGTGCGGTACTGGGTCTTGGATAGGCCAGACGTTAGTACAGTGGCTAAAGCCGCCGAGCTAGCCGAGGAGTTTGTGACGCGTCGGGCTCGCGGAGCTAAGGACGGTCAAAAGGGTGAATTTGGCTCCAAGTCTGAGAGGCCGAAGTTCACACCCATGAGAGCAAGGGGGGACACGCGTAGTGCGGATGCGAGTGAAAGCAGTCCGACCGAACGTAAGGAGACGGCGGCAGCCGAAGCCGAACGCAGAAAGCGGTTCGAGAGGAGGCAAGCGCGCGTGTGTTATACGTGCCAGAAGCCGGGTCACTTTTCGGCGCAGTGTCCAGAAACAAAAAGAGAAGTCGTGTGTTTGTCATTATGTAGCACTGACGAGAACATGAAGCTTCTCGAGCCTTACATGCGAGACTTCCTCGTGAACGGGAAAGAGTGCCGAGTGCTTCGTGATTCCGCAGCTACAATGGATGTAGTTCACCCCTCTTACGTAGAACCCGATATGTTCACGGGCGAGTGCGCATGGATCAAGCAAGCCGTGGAAGCTCACAGCGTGTGTCTGCCCGTAGCAAAAGTGCTCATTGAAGGACCTTTCGGAGCAATTGAGACGGAGGCAGCAGTGTCATCTATGCTGCCCCCCCAGTACCCGTACCTATTTTCGAACCGGTCCGATCACCTCCTGCGCGAGAAGGGTCTTTTGTTTGGTGAGGCTAGCGTTCAGGCCTTAACCAGATCGAGAGTTCGGGAGCTCGCTGCAAAGGCGGTAGTTGCGGGGCCGATGTTGTCGAGCAATGAGAAAGGGTCGGAGGCGCAGCAAGCTGATATTCAGAGCACGTCCGAACTGAATAAAATTGAGCCTGTAGCGCTGAAGGCACCAGGTACTGGAGAGGAAATGCCCGACACGGGAAAATTAGAAGAGCTATCTACAGATTTGCTCATCGCGCCTACGTCCGATGGACTTAATAGGTTGCTAAAAGTCAGCCGGTCGGCTTTGATAGCAGAGCAAAAAAAGGATGGCAGCCTAGAAAACATGCGCTGCAATGTCAAAGAAGGTATCGCCAAGAAAAATGTTCGTTTTGTGGAAAGAGGTGGGGTCCTGTACCGGAAGTATCTAGACCGCAGAGGAGTCGAGTTCGATCAGCTGATCGTGCCTCAGTGCTACCGTCAGGATCTGTTGCGCTTGTCGCATGGCGGTTCGTGGTCCGGACACCTAGGAGTTAAGAAGACTAAGGACCGTCTCTTGCAAGAGTACTATTGGCCAGGGTGTTTTCGTGACGTAGAACACTTTGTGAGGACATGTGACACCTGTCAGCGGGTTGGCAAACCAGGGGACAAATCGAGGGCGCCGTTGAAGTTGGTACCCATCATTACGGAGCCTTTTAGACGGCTCGTTATTGATACAGTGGGACCTCTGCCGGTAACAGCCACGGGGTACAGACACATTTTGACTGTGATCTGCCCAGCGACAAAGTTCCCTGAAGCAGTGCCTCTTAAAGAACTCAGCTCAGTTGAGATAGTCAATGCACTACTGTCCATATTTGCGCGAGTTGGTTTTCCTGCGGAAATCCAGTCAGATCAGGGCACAGTGTTTACCAGCGCTTTGACGACAGCCTTTCTCGAAAGGTGTGGGGTAAAGCTGTTACACAGCTCAGTGTACCACCCACAGTCGAATTCCGTCGAGAAGCTCCACTCCGTCATGAAGCGCGTGTTGAGAGCATTGTGTTTTGAGCAACAAAGTGATTGGGAGCTGTGTCTGCCTGGGGTGATGTTTGCATTAAGGACCGCGCCGCATGCGGCTACGGGGTTTTCGCCAGCTGAGCTGGTGTACGGTCGCTCGCTGCGGTCTCCGCTTCGCATGCTTCGAGACTCGTGGGAAGGCAGGGGCGACGACCCAGTCGTGGTCGAGTACGTGCTTAGTCTCCTCGAACGCTTAAGAAGGGCACCGGAGTTGTCAGGTGAAGCAATGGCAAAGGCCCAGCAGAGAGCCAAGGTTTATTATGATCGGACAGCCAGGGCCCGTCGTTTTGAGGTGGGCGATGAGGTGATGATATTGCGCACATCGCTAAAAAACAAACTCGACGTGCAGTGGGAGGGCCCAGCACGGATTGTTCAAAAACTGTCGGATGTTAACTACGTGGTGAGTCTGCCAGGAAAACGGAAAGCACAGCAAGTTTACCACTGTAATCTGCTCAAACCCTATAGACAACGGGAAGCAGTGGTGTGTATGATGGTAAACGTTCCCGAAGAGCTTCCGGTCGAGCTTCCGGGACTAGGCTCAGTGACGAACAGGGAAGACACTGATCAGGTCATTAGTGACTTAATCATTAAAGCACCGCTGTCAGCTGAGCAGAGAACCGAACTACACCAACTCTTACAAGAGTTTCAAGGTCAGTTCTCTGAGAGGCCTGGTAGGACTTCTGTCCTTACTCATGATATAGAACTTACCTCGCCAGAGCCAGTACGATCCAAGGCGTACCGGGTGTCACCCCGCCAGCGCGATATTATGGAGGCTGAGGTAAAGAAAATGCTACAGCTCGATGTTATTGAGGCGGGTGAGAGTGATTATACCTCCCCTTTGATTTTAGTTGAGGTACCGGGCAAGGAACCTCGTCCTTGCGTCGACTACCGCAGGCTTAATTCTATCACTAAGGATCAAATTTATCCGATCCCTAACATCGAGGAGCGCCTTGAGAAAGTTAGTAGCGCTCAGTTTATTTCCACCCTAGATCTTGTCAGGGGTTATTGGCAGGTTCCACTTACAGAGGAGGCTAGTAGGTATGCGGCGTTCATTTCACCAATGGGAACATTCCGTCCTAAAGTTTTGAGTTTTGGTTTGAAGAACGCGCCATACTGCTTTTCAAGCCTCATGGACAAAGTGTTGCGGGGACAGGAAGAATTTGCTTTACCGTATTTAGACGACGTAGCGATATTCTCCGCATCCTGGTCTGAGCATATGGCACACTTGCGGGCAGTGCTAACCCGCCTGCGCGAAGCGGGCTTGACAGTCAAGGCTCCCAAGTGCCAATTAGCACAGGCAGAGGTTGTCTACCTCGGTCACGTGATTGGACAGGGTCGTCGCCGCCCCTCTGAAATAAAGGTGGCCGCTGTGCGAGACTTCCCGCAACCGCGCACGAAGACCGATATTCGGTCGTTCTTGGGTGTCGCCGGCTACTATCAGAGGTACATCCCCAGGTACTCCGATATCGCGGCTCCCCTGACGGATGCTCTAAGAAAAACAGAGCCCCAAACAGTCGTCTGGAGCGAGACAAAGGAGAGAGCTTTTAGCGCCCTAAAGAGCGCCCTAACAAGCCAACCTGTGCTACGATCGCCAGACTATACCAAAGGGTTCGTTGTTCAGTGCGATGCTAGTGAGCGAGGCATGGGCGTTGTACTGTGCCAAAGGGACAATGGAGAAGTGGAACACCCCGTCCTGTATGCTAGTCGTAAGCTGACCTGTCGTGAGCAGGCGTACAGCGCCACCGAGAAAGAGTGTGCTTGTCTCGTGTGGGCCGTTCAGAAATTGTCATGCTACCTAGCCGGCTCGAGGTTTATCATTGAGACGGATCACTGCCCTCTCCAATGGCTGCAGAACATCTCTCCCAAAAATGGCCGCCTCCTGCGCTGGAGCCTCGCTTTGCAACAATATTCCTTTGAGGTGCGTTACAAAAAGGGGAGTCTCAACGGTAACGCCGATGGCTTAAGTCGAAGCCCCTAACGTAGGAATCCGCCTCAAAGTTGTTGGTTACTGATGTTTTCTTCCTGAGGCAGGATTTTTAACATATTGCTTTTGTTTAGTGTTTCAAAGTGATTCTGTGCTTTCTAGTGCAATTTTCCAATTTGTGGACGCGTTCTGAGTGCTGCTTGACTACTGTAAGGAACTAGGCAGTAGTATAAAAGGGGAAAGAGCCTGGCAGAGCTTAGTGAGGGTTGTCTCGTGCTTGCTGACTGAGCGGTTGCGTTTCGGCGTAGTTCTAACGCTTGCTGGGAACGAGCACAAAAATGGCAACTCTCCCGAAGTGACTTTACAGTGTCCTATGTGATCCTGAACCCGAGAACGAGGCCTTCTCTGTGCGCTGCGCTCAAGCAACGTCGAGGGACGATCGGTTTCGATTACGAGCATCATCGAGCGACATCCCTCTGGACAGCGGATGCAGTCCCCTGACCATCGGGATCTCCTTCTCCCGGCGGGGCGGTCTGTTACGTCTCGCCTACCTACGACGCGCGGTATAGCCGGCGCGGATGCATCGGACGCCGCGGCTTCGTTCATCGCTGCCGCGACGCCTCCCGCCAAGCGCGTCCAGGCATGTTTCAGTGCCACGTGTCGTCGTGCGTGCGTGTGTGTGTGTGTGCTTGTTTTGCCCACGCTTGTCAAAGCGCGGCAGCCGGGGAGAGGAGCTCCTCAACTGGGAGGCGAGGAGGTCTGACCGGCGCCGGCCTGGCGGACGCGCCCGTCACGCCTGAACATGTTCAAGCGTCGCCGTATCGGATGACTCTTCCCAAGCCGTTCCCTCTTGCCCTCGACTCCGAGGGTATAAAAAAAGACAGCTGCGCCGGACGCGAGACTTCTTCGATTCCTTCCTTCGAGTAACGTGGTCGCCCTGACCGGCTGCTCTTTTGCGATGCCAGAATAAACAAGTTGTTCTGTTGCCAGTCGAGTCATCCTTTGCCGGGACCTTCGGATGTTTCCAGCTTTGCCCCAGGCCGCCAGGCCAACGCTACCCTTGGGGCTTACAACCCAAATGCAACACCGGCTATACCACGCGCTCTTCTGCTTCCCATTTTACGAAGAGGTCCATAATGGTTCAAAGCGACGGGCACAATGCAGTTCGCATTGGGCTGTTAAACAAAAACGCACATGGTCGTCGTCTTCAGCGGGGGCGCAGTGTAAGACAGGCGGAAGAGGAAAACAGCACTAAACAACAATACTAAGCTTCGTACTCCGATTATGAATAATGCGGGCAGTGCTTGTACGACGCATTCCAGAATTAACTTCGTGAATTTTCGTGTTCCGCAGACACCGGCTTTGAAGTTTTTTATCTTTTTAAGGCAAATGCGCCGGTGGGATCTGCCACTTCTCATAAGCCTGATTAAATTGTCTTCGTACTCCAGTTTTGTATGCGAGGCAGGCTATTGACATTTACACGAGTGTTTATGAATTTGGAGTCCTGCACCGAGAAAGGTACGACAAAATGGAATTAATGATCTAACTGGCGTATTATTTGGAGCAAAATTAAAATTTCGGTATGAAAAAACTGAAAAAAAAATGCGGAAGATGCTGTGCCTTGATGAAGATTCCTTGAAAACTCAATTACCTCGATGCCTTTGTCCCTTCGCGGTCCTCAAGCCGGCTACGCAATGAATCCGCCGGAGCGCAGACAAAAGACAAAGAGATGAAAGGCAGCTAATCACGCACTTCGGACATTAAAGGGCCAATTTTTCAACTATGCTGTTTTGGTCTTGAATGATTGATGACAAAAAAAATTACATCCAGCCTAAAAAGCTCAAGAGCAGCACGGCATAATTTTTTTTTGCTAATGAGGAGACAAAGCGCACCAGTTTTCGTGCAAAATAAATGAAACAGGGGTACTCTGCTAAAAAAAAAAGAATACCGCCGAATGGCTGCGAATGGCGGCAGTTGAACGGCATTAGCGCCCTTCCCACTTCATACCTTCCTGCCTCTCACCGGGCCTTGCTCCTCAGAGGGACGACCCTATTTAAACACAGCCAATGAAGAACGCTTTCCCAAAACGAAGACAAGCCCACTGGTCGAAACGCTGGCAAGCACCCTGAGGTTTTCGCGCCATTGTTCGCTTTGTGATTATCAAAAAACATCTGGCCAACCTCTCTCTATCATGAACTCGAGTTTTTTAGGTCGAATTTCCACCACTCTGAGACACTAGCGACGCAATAAAACAAAAATCTCGAAGCAAAACAAATACACGCCTGCAGTCCTTTAACTGGAACTACGCACATTTTTGAAGGGGCGTCAGTATAATAGTATTCGAAAAATTGCACGTGTTCAAAACTTAAAGTATCTTTGGCGATAACGCAAACGTTGCGGAAGTATGTCATCGTATTTATAACTCTTCCTCTGCTCCCAAACCCCCTTCCACTCCTATGACGTGCATGAAGCCACGGGTGCGCTATGCTTTAGCACTAAAAATAAAAAGCATGAACTACAATTTTCCTGACATTAATAGCCGAGAGCTGCGTCTCGTCATTAAGATAGCTTCTTGGCGTCGATAGCAGAGAGAGCACTGTACACTGCATAAGATAGAGGCAATAAGAAACAGAGTAAACCCGTGGCAAAATCACCATACATGAGTTCCGGTTCAACTTCCGTATAAAACCAAATATGCTCTTGCGAGAGAAACACAAAACTTACCAAATATCCAAGGCAAAGCGGTTTTGAGTGCGCAGTAATGGGAAACACGCTGTTCAGGAAGAACGACGGAACGCGATACCGCTAGTGGTGTGAGCAGTTTCCGCTACTTGCGACGATGGCGACGATTGCAGTAGGGTGTCGTTGCTTCTTTATACTTTTTACTTAACTGCGCGAAAATTTCTGCTCACTGATTTGTATAATAGGACATCGTATTCTTACTGGGGCTGGTGGAGGCAATTTTATTTGTACACAGTCAATACCTTCCTTTGCTTCGTATTGATGTCGTATTGCAGTAACCAATAGCAGGCTTTCTTTCTGCCGTGAGTGCAGTGCTGCCCCTGCTATTTATTGTTGAGAGCAGGGTGACAACGTGCTATTGTTTACGATAATAGCAGATTCATAGGCTCCTCTATTTCGTCTCTGCTGCAGTGATGGGTCCGAAGTAGTGTGTTCGAGTAGAGTTCGTGCCGAGGTCTCTGTTAGCTCGATCCTAAAGCTTGAACTTTCGTCAACCTCACGCTGTCATGCTGTTCTATGAATGCTATTAATGTGTGTGGCATTTACACAGCGGAATACATATTCATTGGAATCGGCCACATTAGAAACAACAGGCCACAGGACAGCGTGAGTTCAAGTGTTTTCTCTAGGCTGGGTTTAATGCAACAGGATATAAACACACACACTTCTCTGGAACAGTCGGAGGCGGCCTTGCCAAGCTCGGATCTGGAGGCACAGTGTAGCCTAGTGACCCCGGCCAAGCGAGCAGCTCAAACCACCGGCGTCCTGGAGTGAGGATGATTAATTTCATTCTTGCTCTTCGTCAGATGTTTTCTCAGGAACTCTTCATTTCCGCGCAATGGGTTCACTTCAGGGGTGCCTCCTCAAAGTGAGGGAGCATCCCAGTGCCATGTAGGAGGCTTCGCCCCCACATTTACATCATCGTTGGCAATAAAAGTTTCCACCACCACCACTACCATTACCCACTCACTCACTCACTCACTCACTCACTCACTCACTCACTCACTCACTCACTCACTCACTCACTCACTCACTCACTCACTCACTCACTCACTCACTCACTCACTCACTCACTCACTCACTCTCAAGTTCGTACTCTTTAGTGCTCTCTACTTGGTCATGCACCGTCTCTTTAGTCGCAGGAACTTCACTCCTTGCTCCTAATCCCTATGCAGAGTGCCCTAATAACACAGAACGAGCACCGTTCGCACTGTTTCTTCAGCACGCTTTGTCAAGCAGTATTCGCTATAAGCCAGTGCACAAACATGACAGGCGTTCGGGACAGAGTTGAGTCCGCCAAGGCGGAAGTGTTCGAAGCGAAAGAACCGCCTCTGTTCCCAACGTCATTATGGCCCTCGAAGGGAGAAGCAACTTCCGGTTGCTGTCTTTCGGCGGTAAGTGGCGCGCCTTCTCCTAGGCGGAAACCACGCTGATGCTTGTGCACTTGCAGCGTCTTCGTCCTGCAGGTTTGATGAGCTGAAGCCCGGCTTGATTCTCTCCCCCCGTTGCCTCACCGTCAGCTGCACGCGACTGGGACACATCTTTGTGTTTGCTTCTTGTGTATATGGCAGCCGCCGGAGGCGGGCCATAAGAACGAAGGCTGTCAAAGCCGCGCATCGAAGAACGCCCATACATGTACTCACGCGTCTAAGATACGGGAAGAAATAATTAACAACGCGATAAGAAAAGCGAACATGGCTCTGTACCAAATATGACAGTGAAGCATCTTCAGCCATAATGCCGAAGAAAAAAGGTTTGTGCAAATTTTTTTTTTCATATTTCTGGTTTCGCGGTGTACGCTATGCCAGGAGAGAATATCTTAACAGTGACTGACCAAAACCCAAAACCCACAAACCACGGTGCTTCAGTGTTTATATATATAAGGTTTTCGCCTTGAGAGAAAATCCGGATTCGTTTTATTGCTGTTCTCTGAAAAGGGTTGTCAAAAATCGGGTTAAAGCTAAGTTCTACACAAAAAAGCGCCTTCAAGAAAATCTCATCCGTCCGGTTACAAAGCTGGACGCGCCACATGAAAACTGACAGATGTCTAGTAGTTACTCTGGAGCAGTGCGATCGGTTAATTAATAGTTTAAACTTCTCTTACGGTTCTTTTTCATGCCCTAGCTTAGAATAAAATTTCGAAAGGTATGTTTTAGACGGAACAGATGTGCCGGACAGGAGATTACAACATCTATGAACGACAGCCAAGATACCGTTTTTCTGCTCTGAGGCTCTGGGGAAGACTGGGAAAGATAGACGATGAAAAAAAGGGGCATTCTTCAAGGCCAGTTCACGTTTAAAATGGCCGTTGTGGTACTAAATGAAGGCTTTCGCAATGCAAAAAATTCAGGGGCGATCAACTGGATTGATGCTGAGGATATGCGATCGCATTGTTCTTTCGTTCGGCCTTTATTTTGTTCTAATAACATTATAATTCCCGGTCCATTGTTTTTCGCTTTCCAATCTATTCAGTTGCGTTAACACGTTTTGGCGGGCTAGTTGGTTAAGCATCTTGAATAAACAGCGCGAACAAAGACGAGCACAAAAGACAAGAAGGCGCCGTGTCGTTCGCCTTCTTGTCTTTAGTGCTCGTCTTTGTTCGCGCTGTTTATTCAAGATAATCTATTCAGATTTGATTCTGATGCATTTGTGACTACGAAACCGCACAGATTGTGTCGCACTGATAGATCGCGGCGAGTCCGCATTCCATTACCGGCGGAGCGTCACCGCGGTTAATCGATGCGCCGCTGCTCCGGCAGGTGGCAGTTTAAAACAGTCACTGATGGAGCATGTGAGATCCAGGTTGCTGTTACCGAGGAATACGACAAATAACATATCCCGCAGGCGTCATCTTTCAACAGATAATTCTGCTCAAGGTTGTCTGTTCTGCACTTAGGCCTGCTGCTGTGCAGGTCTTAGTCACTTTTCATATTTGTTTTGTAATTCTTCGTCCCGCGTCTCTTTCCTCTCCCTTGCAAATGGAGAGACGCGAAAAGAAGAGGGGGACGGTTATTTTTCTTTTTCAAGAAGTGTGCCAAGAGGCATAAGTTGAGAAAGTGGTAAGGAATGCAATGGTTGGGGAGAGAGATATCCTCCTAGACTCCACCTGCCATGGTTGGCAGGTGGAGTATTTACACATATGCCGACGCCGGACAGTTTTCGCCTTCATGGCCCTCTTAGTGCTCTCGCATTAAAAGGTTAGCGCTCGGTTGCGTAACGCGCTGGAGGTAAGTGTGAGCGGCGGCAGATTCGGTGGGATAGACGGATTCGTGTAACCTCTTGACGCGGAGATGCGCGGCCACGGGTGAGGCGAGCTGCACAGTTGACACAGCGCTGCTTAGATGTGACCACGCCTACGAAGTAGCAGTCCCTTAAAGAGTTCGGTTTGTGCGTGTGTGCGACGAGGAGGCTGTACCATCACCAGCGGCAGGATTACTCCTCGCGCACTATTGAGCCGTTCCTGGTGCAATGATGGATGCTTTTCAACATCGCTGCACTTGAGTCACGGCATCTTTCTCCCCCGGCCACCAGTGGTCTGTGAACTTCAGTGTGCGCAGTACGGATGATGAAGATGATGGTAATCTTAATACACTGTTTTCAGGATAATAGCACGACGGCTTACAACTGCCTTATATAAAACGTCGATTGTCAGTATTCGCGGCTCAAAATTACAAGCACACTGGACAAAAGTAGGAGAACTATGCGTCACTGTATACATGCTAACAAAATCATCCCGTCTAACAGAGCCGCGCATTTTTTTTTCGGCGAGAATCTTTGACAGGAACGAGAGCTGGCAACAAGAATGTATATGCATTTGGAAAAGATATTTTTGTCTAACGTCACGGAAAACAAGTTCTTCCCGTAACTCTGCCTTTACTCAAGGCCTGCATCAACGTGACGAGAAAATCCTTTTCAGCATACGCACATTTGTAAGAAACAAGGCCAAAATATTTGTCACAGCCTTCGTTTCGTATCTGCTCACTGAAAGCTTCGGCGAAGAGAGTTTTGCTTTTATACTTCGTTCATCTGGTTTCGCGGAGTCTTCCCTCATGTCGGAATTCAAGTGGCGGAGCAGCGGGCTCTGCTTAAAGGAAACAAAACGAGCAAAAGAGCCCTCATCCGCGTGAAAAAGAGGTTCGATTCAAGCAGGGCCGTTGCCATTGAGCTCTTACGCCTTAAAGCACTTTCCGTTCCAAAGAAGCTAGTGCTACGCCTTCCTCGCGCATTAGCACAACTGCGAAGTGGCGGTGTACAAGAACTGCGGATAAAGCTTCGTTGAGCATGACACCTTGGGACCTCTTTCGTATCATGTATTTCCGGAGCCCGAAGTGTATCGTCCTTTCATAAACCATCGGCTAATATTTATTCAGCCAGCGAAGCTTGCAATGCATTCTCCTACGTCGCAGCACATTTCATTCTTTGCTGCAAACGTTGTTCGGGTGGATTTATTTCACCTGGTAAGTGGCTGCAGTGCCGAATGTGGTTGTAGCGTAAAGAACCCCAAGCTTTGCCGTGTGGTTTCCTATAAAAGAACTGTGCTCTTCTTCAATGTTCTATTGTCTACAACACTAGCTGTTCCGAGAAAAAGAAGCGAGACTTTGAAATTGACGAGCTCTGTTTAGATTCCGAGCTGTGTGCTCTAACCAGTGCACAAACCCATGAAAGCTCCCTGGTGGTTACTATGGCAACAACATCGGCCGTGCGCGTCCCTCTGTACTACACTTTGCCGCTCAAGCGAGGCTAGCAAAGTCAAGTGAACACACCCAATAGTGCCTAGTTATCCATCTTTTCGTATCTCTTGAAGAAAAAATTACGAAAAGGTGTAACCCGGCTAAACCTAATTAACAAAAGCGAAAGCTTGAAAGTTAAGCCTGTTAAAGCTTAGGCTAGACTTGCTTGTCGCTTGGTTGGAATGATTGACGTTTAGCCAAGGTTTACCAGGCTTAACTTTAAAGCTTTCCTTTTGGTTACCCTCTTCGTCTCTGTGTCACAGCCTCGAAGCGAGCTACGTCCACTGGATGATCGTATTCGGCCTGTCGCCTTCGCAACCTCTGAGACGCAGGCAGTTCACGAGGCGTCTCGCCTGGATCACCCACGACGACTGCTGCCGTTAAATTGTCGAGAGCTGGCGCAGTCCGTTGGCACCGGCTGAGAGGCAGCGGAGGCTATCTAGACAGAGCGAGCGCACGGCTCCGGCGTAGCTGCGGTTGAGTGACGCCATGGTTGTCACGTGACTATGCAGAGGCGAGCGCTCAGTTTCGGCGACGGAGGCATAGTGACGTCATAGCTGTCACATGGTTTCTTCTCAGTTCAAGGCCAAACTCGCGCACATGGCGTACACGGAGAAGAAGCTACGGGGGATGGGGGGGGGGGGGGGGGGGGGAGAAGTAAAAGCTTTCGCTTTCAAAACGTCATCCTGTTGCGTTGACCTGCGCACCTGTGGACGCTGACGTCATCGTAGTCGATACCAGTCGCATCATCTTCCGACTGTGGCACCCGTACATGCCGCTACATGCCGCGTAAACTTCGCACCACAACCCCCTCGCGACTTGGCTCTTCAGATCGGTCACTTCGCTTAAGGCGGGTATGTTGTAGCGCGCACTGAAAAAAGCGGGAAAGAGATGAAGCCGCTCTCCAGCCTGTACAGATCGGTGTAACAGTAGCGGTAATGTTCTAAAAAAAATTAATGATAATAACCAAACGGGGGTAAGGTGAAACATGCTGCACAGTCACTGAAGCTGTCTCTTGTTTCTTGGACTCCTGATCTGCAGTCGGCGAAACTTGAAGGACTAGACAGAGACTTTAAGTAGGCCAAAATAAAGACAAAAGGAATTCTAAGAGAGTATAAGAGAGAGAATTACCACTTACGGCTATTGAAAATCATAGTATTCGCGCAGCGGCGCACACAAACAGCAGAGAATTGAAGGTAAGACGTTCAGTAGAGAAAAGCTGAGCTCTCGGCGGTGAGCCTTCTCGAGTAACCCACAGTGTCGCTTTCTGGTGACTCAATTACGCCTTATGAAATATGTACGCGCGGAACCAGACTTCATCTCATGTGTGGGGTGTCTCCACAAAGCGTTTGGTGTCTAAGCGCTAAGTTTTAGTGACGTTAGGAAGCAACGAAAAATGCCGTGGAAAGCAAGGCACCGCTCTCGTGATATGTCCTGGCGTAGTTCACGCATTTACGACGTAAGAGCAGTTCTTTGAGCATGGTCTATCGAAAACAAGCGAAAGACGCCTGTCATTCCCATCTCTCTTGGCTCTGTGCAAGACCTGCGAAATAAGCCCCGTTAGCTTTCTCAAAAATCAGTAGGTGAATTACCCTTTATCTCCAAACTTATGGAGAAACAAAAGCAAACAACGAAGACCTGCACTTTATGTTAGCTATTGTACCAACGTTTAAAAGCCAGCACCTAAAATTCGTTCGTGCAGCTAAAAATTGAAGAAATAGGTAATTGGCAAAATCAAAACAATAGAGATTTGGTGATTTCTTTCCAGCTAGTCCAAGTGGTGTGAAAGGTCAATTCAAACTCCTGGAACCAACTCGAAGGCCCAGAGTCAATAATGAGTTTGCTTGATAGGATACAAATTTCGTTTTTCATTTAGTTGTGCCTGAAAGGCTCGAAAGCATAACATGAGGGAGGGGGGTGGGGGGGGGGAGAAGCGTGCGTGCCGGTTAGGGTGTTTACAAAACAAAGAAAAAAACAACACAAAGACATACGACCTGTTTCACTTCTGCCTGCAATAACTGTCACAAAATAACAGACGATAAGTCGAACGTAGGAGTCGCAAATTCATGCCTCCTTTCACCTCGGAGCTCCCACACAGTGACACCACACGTTTTTAGCGGAAATCGTTGCCCCCTGAAAACATCTTGACATGAAATTTAGTATGCAAGCTCTGTGTAGTAACCTTTATATCACGTGAACTATTCAGTCGCGAACTCGCAACACTGGGCATTAAAGGGATAATTTCAGTTGTTCTCGACTATGGGGCCCTATCATAACGACTTTTCAGTGGTAGTTCTTGGCAAACCAGAGGAAAACTTCAATGCGGCATCCTTTCTTCTTTCACTCCCTCCTTTATCCCTTTCCTTACGGCGCGGTTCAGGTGTCCAACGATATATGAGACAGATACCGCGCGATTTCCTTTCCCCAAAAACCAATTATTATTATTATTATTATTATTATTATTATTATTATTATTATTATTATTATTATTATTATTATTATTATTATTATTATTATTATTATTATTATTATTATTATTATTATTATTATTATTATTATTATTATTATTATTATTATTAATGACCTCGGCGTACTTTTCGACCGTAGCCTCAGCTTCTCCTCTCATACAAAACGCATTGCTCTATGGGCTATGCGTACACTCGGCTTCATCTGCAGGCTTTCGAGAGAGTTTCGATCCCAACTCCCTTTCTTAAAGCTCTACCTCTCCATATGCTTGCCGCTTTTGGAATATGCGTCTGTTGTTTGGAGCGGCACTTGCCAGTCGAACTGTGAAAAAATCGACAGAGTTCAGATAAAGTTTTTACGCATATTTCAACATCGGTTTTCTTGCAAAACTTCTAGCTCTCATCCCAGACGGAGTAACTCACTGCAGCTTCCTTCTCTTAGCTGCCGTCGCGTGAGGGCAGATATAATTTTCTTGTATAAACTTCTTCATGGTCACATTCTATGCCCTCAGCTCCTAGCGCGTATCCTTTTGCGTGTACCGCGAAAGAGCATAAGGGAATTCAGACCATTTCAAGTTTCTGCGCTCCTGCACTCCCTCTCCCCTCTGGACAGAATGCAAAAGTTGTTTAATTCTCTTTGTCCTCACCTTGATATATTCGAAAATTCTCTCCCTTCCTTTATATTGAATGTCCGTGACGTTCCACTTTCAGCACTCTTTTTCTCATACATAACTTCCCCTTTCATGCATTTTGTCTTTACTACACTTGTGCGTTTGCACCGGTATATATTGTTTTTTTCTCTCCTTAATTGTACATCACGTGTACTTGTTTTCATTAATATTATTTCTTTAATACTGTGTACTCACGCCTGATTGCCTGTAACGCGTTCACTAATTACATTTCTTATTGTGTATGATTGTATTTCTAGCTTGTATTTCAGAGATCTCTTATTCGTTCATATTAGTATTGGCTTTCTTCTTGTTTGTATTTTGATATATGCTGTACTTGGCTGTTATCGGTCGTTCTTGTGTTCATTCTCTTTGTTTATTGTTTTATTAGTTATTTATATGTCTGTTGCCTCTTCTAGCTGTTTTCATTTACCGCTGTTCTCGCTGTTTCCTTGTTCTCGCTTTTTTGTTTCATGCTTGCTGTCGCGCCTAGTTTATGTGTCTTTTTTTTCTATCGCCTTGACTGCTGCATTACCTCCCCTGAGTGTCTTCCTTTGTAGTGAAATAAATGTACATTTTGTGCGTGTGAATGGTGTACCAGCACCAAGACCTTTGGGTTGTTCCTGGACACCGAAAAAATAAAGATTGATTGATTGATTATTATTATTATTATTATTATTATTATTATTATTATTATTATTACTATTTTTATTATTTTTATTATTATTAATATTATTATTATTATTATTATTATTATTATTATTATTATTATTATTATTATTATTATTATTATTATTATTATTATTATTATTATTATTATTATTATTATTATTATTATTATTATTATTATTATTATTATTATTATTATTATTATTATTATTATTATTATTATTATTATTATTATTCCAACTCGCCCAGTTTTCTGTCCTCGTTAACTATACTGCAATAGTTGACGCACTGACAAGCTGCAGTCTGAGTCTCCGGCCTTTCCGCAATTTCAGCTTTCTAGATAGTGTCTTCAAGATGTCATCTGGCTCAAAAAAAATTATTACAAGAACGTACCATCCCCCGTTTTTGATCGCATTGCTTCACGCGAATGCCTTTTTTAACAGCTCTCTGCTGACGGTTTAATCTCTCATTTCATTTTCATGACGACACGCTTAAATTTTGCGAAATTCAACCACGCTTCCGATAACGAGAATTGCAGCTGATACTAAATACCACAAGAAGCAAGCAGTTGTATGGGACGCAGAAGCTAGGAAGGCAGTCGCAACTTTGCGCTAGCAAGCGAGGGAGGAGTGAGGGCATTAAAATTCCTTATCGCGTTCGGCACTCCACGAACGCGATGTCGTCAGGCCAACATAAATATCTAAAGTTGTTACGAAAAAACTGAGACGTTGCGCCGTTCTAAATTGGCCGGAATGGAGCGTGTGCGAATGCATTCCTCGAAGAGAGGCGTAATGAGCCGAGTTGTAGAGGACGGGAAAAGGGTCTTTTCTGACAAGTGTTCCGGAACGTTTCCGTAATTTCGCCCGTACGGGCTTCCATATTTCTTTCCGCGCTTTTTGCTAAGACTGCATCATAGCCACACTGAAATGAAGTAAAAAAATTAAGACGCCAAAAGTTGTAGCTTTGCGAATCTTTGACAGCCGAATAAAAAAAATTTATCGGTCGTTTTTTGTTTTGTTTTCAGAATGACCGGCAATGAAGATGTTCGAAAATTTGAATCTTTCACTTCGTCGAGATTTTGTGCAGTCGTTCTCACTATAACAGAAACCTGAGCAGCAGTTAATGGATGCCGAGATTAAGGGCTCAGTTGCTAAGCGAATGCTGGGAATGTTAATGATTCATTATCGTTGCCAAGCAGATTTCAATACTTAACACTTTGCGTCATTCCGACAGCGTAGAAGCTACTTGTCTAATGAGCATTTTTTTTAGTCGGCTTAATTGAATTTATGTTGCCGGCAGATTCCAAGAATGTTCATTAGGATGGCTAAAATGTGCAGTGCAGGAGCGTTAATTGGCATAGTGCGCGTATCTTAGGATGCCTCGAAGGCATCTTTATTGAAATTTCAAGAATAAACTCAGAATTTGAATTTGGGCGTACTGGCTGCATGCGCTCAAGCCTCATGGCCACACTGTTGTGTCATAACGCAATAAAGTTATCTCTGTATTCTTCTCTTGGAACACATTCTGGGGCTCTGTATTAGCGTCAACTTGCTTTCAACGTGCTATTTGAAATAAAAAATTCACGAATAAGCTAGGTAACTAAAACTAGTTCATTTGCTTTCACTTGTGCATTGGCGAGTACTATCTGGGAAACTTCGAGGCACCATCTCGGTCACATTGAGAAGCATAGCATTGTGCTCCAACTTGAACGAGATCCGTACTTTGGGGCATTGCGCATGCACTCGCCATTTCGAGATGAGCGCGAAGAAGTTTGACCCCATGATCAGGACTGGACAACTGGCAACAGGTGGTGGCCAACTCCAAGAAGGTAAGTCATGACGCTCGGGCATACGGATAATGCAGTCTTGTGAAGCCAGAACTTCAAGTGCTTCTTGTAAACATTAAAAAAAAACAGCAAGAAAGGCTGCTATACCTGTGCTGCTTATTTAAAGTAGTGTGCGTGTGTGTATGCGGGGGGGCATGGCAGTTGAATGAACTTATCTCCTTCTAGTTCGCTGCAGGCTGACCGCTTCAAAGTTTCTCTCCTTTAAATTTTAGAGAACGTACATTTATACCCACAAAAGTAAAACGAAAAGCACTGGTTCAAACTCGTTGAACATACACCTCTTATATAAAGCGAATGCATTTCTTCCCCTTTGACACACTTAGAAATGAAGCTCTGTTCAAAAATAGAAAAACAGACTAAATGCTATCCCATCATTTTTTGGGGCTTACATTAATCCCCTACCAAGACACAGGAACACAAACTGTCTACATGAATAAAATGTTGACGAAGCTATCCCAGTCTCCTCATAAGTTTCGTACATGGAGTTCAGTTCTGAAGAAGAATTCAGAATCAGTCTATGTCGTCGTCTAGTGTAAATGTAATTGGTGAACTGCGGGACCATGGTTGGTTCATATTAAGCGGCCCGGTCATTTCAGTCAAGATTATGTTCATTGTTTTTGTTTATTTTTCTGTAGTTTCTCTAGGTATTAAAGAGAAACAAACGGTGGTTGTGTCTTAATGGTCTAAGGCAGTGGGAAGTGAATGTGCTCTGTTTGCTCCTGCAGCGGTTCGAATCTTACTCTGGCCTAGAAGCATAGCAGAGTTTTCTTTGATTCCCCCCAATTCAGAGGAAAAAGTTCGAAATGTTTCGGATCAGCTCGAGTTCATGTCCTTCTCTAAGTTCGGCTTCGTGCACTTCTTCTTGATTGGATACATGTTCTTCTTCTGCTTCGTGCGATGCTCCTAACGCATAAAACAACAGTCCTTGTGTTTTTCTGGCTTACAAGCATGCAATTCGAGGCATGAACTTGGTATTTTCAATTCAAGCATAGAACCAACCTGTTTTATATTTGAAGATTAATGACGTGTCCCCGCAAGTGGAATGCTCAAAGCCATTGCGTCGTGAAAATTCTGTGGGGTAAGGATTAAATTCATCTAAAAGCGTAAAACTACCTTTTAAGTCATAATAAAGGCAGCGAAGAAATGCAGTCGTAAAAATCGCTCTCATGGCTGCAGAACGCTGTAGATCAGAGCAAAAAATTTAAATTATGGGCGAGGTGTCACAAACTTCTGCAATCCTCGAGGCAACTACGTCGTAAATCAGAGGCACTGAAACGATTAATGACTCTGACCCTCGCTGGTGGAATGAAAAATGCGGGAACCTTGCAGCTCAAAAACGAGGGGTCGTTACAATAAGTTCTAGAATATTAACATTTTACAGGGAACTCTCATATGTAAGTGCATGACTTGGTAAAGAGTGCCTCAAAAGGCTTTCTATAGCGCTTCCTGAAGCAAGTTTTGTTTTAGAAAAAAAAACTATGTATGCACTTAAGTCGCCTATAGGGTGAAATTCAGTAGCATTAGATTTTACATTTTTAGCAGCTTCTGTCGCAACTTCTGTATGTGTTTCCCTCAGTTTCTTAGCAATTTTCAGTCCATCGACCACCATATTCGGACACCGAATGGCTCCGGTTTGCTCCTGACATCAACTCCAATGCCATCTAAGAACTGGGTTGCTCATAACAGGGTAGGAAGAATGTGGTGACGTCACAAGATCATCTGACCTTTCTCGATCAATCGGTTATTTGAGTGCCACCTGTCACGGTGTGCAAGCTGTTTACAATCCTGTGGCCATGTTGTAACCTGCCACAGTGGGCTGCTTGTAGTGACGTCAAAAGATCAAGTGACCTCTCTTGACCAAACAGGAGAGGCTATCATGGCAGAGTGTGATGACATCTCAAAATCAAATGACCTCTCTCGACCAGTCAGCCAATTTTGTAATATCAGATGCATATTTTTTTCATGGCGTGAACTCTAGTGCTCTCATTTGCATTTGCGAGTTCTTACTTGAAATTCATGCGTTATCGGCGGCAAACATTCACAGTATGGTGGTGTGTGGGAGAAAATTATTTCGCTGCAGTTCGCCTGACATGTCTGTAGCCATGAGGGAACATGCATGGCTCCATCCGCTTGAAACAATACCAGATCACTGACCCGTAAGGCAGCGCTCCAAAAATTTTTCTTCCGAGAACAAGCACCTTTGAACTTTTGCTGCTGATAATACCTTTACGCTTTTTTTCGGTACTTTTTAGTGTGAATAGCGTGACTACTGCAATAGCGAAAAAAAAATGCACCTCATGAGCTTCTCTTCAGCAGTGACAGGTGCCATGTAACGGAGAGGCAGAAATCACGTGACCAGCCTTCACAAGCTCAGCGACTCGCGTCGCAACGCTCGTAGGGTTCGTGGTGGACACAGTGTAACAGCCCCTACGGACGTGCCTAGAGTGAGCACGTTAGGCAACGCGCGTGCACTCGAGCGCACTGAAGCGCGAAAAATGTCAGATGCGCATGACAGGCTTGTTGCGAACCAGTGGTCAACAACCTCAAGCTCGAGCACTACACCCATACCAATTTCCCCTTTACCCTACGAGGCGTCCTCTACTCTCTCCGACTAGAAATTAGAAGCACCGTTGCATAAGCTGAGAGCACTCGAGCGGTGTTCACGTCGCCTTCTAACAAAGTATATGCGCTTTAACTGAGTTAAATGACGGGAGATCAAAAATACTCCCTTTAAGGCTTTCAATGTGGTCCGCTTAACGATTTTCGTCCTGGTGGACAGTACACAGTTGAAAAAAGCTGCTTCTTTCTCTCTCTCTTTCTCTTCCTTCCCTTTTTATTCTTTCCCGCGATACGGCGTGCAAAAAAACAAGGCACATCATAATATGCCACTGCGAAAGCTCAACGCCTCTGAGCTTAGAAACGCCTTTGTAGCGTTTTTTTTTTCGTTTTTCCCTCTTAGTAGGCCACACACGTAGTAAGAGCGAATATAGCTGAGTGCTATAAATCACGCAGTAACTACGTGCATGTGTTTCGGGCTGCTACAACCAGCTTGGTGAGCTAATAAGGGTTCTTCTCCCAGAGCGCGTCGGCCAGAGCGTTTTTCCTTGTAACGCATTCCCATGTAGTGGTTATGTGCATTCCCACGTAGTGGTAACAGTGGTCATGCGACGTTCCTCATATCAGGCAGCGGCGATGTTGTGATGATACTCGTGGCGGCTGGAGCGTGCAGGTGGAAACGCATCTGCACAGGGATAGATGCGCCTTCCAGGTTTCTGCGGCAGAGATCCTGTCTCGTTTTAACTATTTCCAGCGTTAGAAAACATATTGGTACAGCGCCACTAACCGCGCCTGAAGGTCTCTGGTCAGCGTGTTGTTGCATAAAAAATACGGTGACTAGCGCATTTGTTTCAAGGCGACATCTTTTGTTGCTCCGTAACTACAGCGCAACGAACGATACACATAAGAAGGACACAGGCAGGGACACAGCACAGCGCTGTGCTGTATCCTTGCCTGTGTCCTTCTTTCATGTCTCGTTTGCTGCGCTGTATAGTCATGGAATATCGAAGCCAACTCGCCCAAAAACTTGCCTTGTCGATCTTTTGTTGATTTTTCAGGTGCTACCAGTATGATCAGCTGAAGGCGTCATTACCACAGCGAAATTACAGTGCGCATATGTAACGTCACCTGTATTGCGTCATATTTCGGCAGCCTCTGAACAGAATGGTTCGTTCTACCTTGCGTGAAAGCAAAGCTTCTTCTACGCCTGAACAAATAATGAAATATCAAGATGACAAAAGATCTTCAGTTTCAATGGTGTCAGTCACCGTATTAGGTGACCTGTTTATATTACTCAACAACACTTTTGAAGCTTTCTATAGAGTTGCCTTTGTGAAGAAACAGGACGACGTATAAACTCCGCTGTACTAACTGTGGGAACTGCCTTATCGCAGGCTACAATTCTGTCGTTGGCTCGTACAGAGATACTTTTTTTCGTGCGTTCTTTAAAACGACCTTCTCAGTTACATATAACTCAACAAAAGCAAGTTCTGCGCAAGCCTAATAAATCTGGACAAACTTTTGTAATTAGTGCGGCTACCACCAGAAGTCGCGCGGCGCTGAACATTCAAAATCACCGCGGGAACTTTGAATCTTTTGCACAGCTTCCTGATTTTTGATGCCCGTTGCATATATCTTTTGTGAACAGAAAGTTTTTCATAGGTAAGATTTTGTATCAAGCAGAAACAGTCGGCTCATTGAGTTACGTGGTGTTTCCTACTAGCGACCAACATATGACGCTAGTTGCTGATGCCGAGAATCGCTGCACATGTTGTTATGTGATATCTAGTAGCTCCTATCATAGCTTGCATTTGTTGGCACTTTTCAGCCGTCATCATACCCGCCGCGGTGGCTCAGTGGTTAGGGCGCTCGACTACTGATCCGGAGTTCCCGGGTTCGAACCCGACCGCGGCGGCTGCGTTTTTATGGAGGAAAAACGCTAAGGCGCCCGTGTGCTGTGCGATGTCCGTGCACGTTAAAGATCCCCAGGTGGTCGAAATTAATCCGGAGCCCTCCCCTACGGCACCTCGTTCTTCCTTTCTTTTTCACTCCCTCCTTTATACCTTTTCTTACGGCGCGGTTCACGTGTCCAACGATATATGAGACAGATACTGCGCCATTTCCTTTCCCCAAAAACCAATTATCATAAACAAGTAAAGCTTCGTTGGGGCACCCTGCAGAAGAGAAGCTCAGTCATGCCCGTACCACTGATGTCTTTGCAGGTGCCGGCGGTGAAAAAAGGACAATAAGGTGAACATACGCAAAAGGACAGGGAAACAACTACGTCCCGCTCACTTCATCCATCTGTTGTGTTCCAGTTCCTTGTTGTTCCAGTTCTTTGCTGTTCAAGGTTGTATCCACAACATGAATGTGGACAGTGTTCAACCGCAACGTTTCTTGCGAGACGACACCTTCCACCCGTCTCAGGACGCGGCTTTTGGGAAGCGAATCGCCTCCTCCTTTAGAAAATCATTGTTTGAGACACCGGACAAAGACAGGAATTCATAGTACTAATCACGGTCTCCGCTTAATACCGATAACCGATAGTGTTCTGAGTCTTTGACGGTACCTATGCCTCTGCCTTTACACTCTGCTCGTTGTTTCGGAGGTCGAGCTCTGCGCATGCTGCGGATGAACATTGAAGTACGGATTGGTAATTCATTTCGACCTCGGTAAAAAAAAAATAACCAGTTCGATTAAGAATGTGGGGTAAGCTTATAGTTTTTTCAAAGCCGTTGAAAATTAAAAAAATTGCTAAAACTGGTGCGTCATGGCTCATATAGCGATATAAGAAAAGGTACATTTAAAACGTTATGTACCCCGAAGTAATGAGGTTGTTACGTTCGCGTTGTTTATCTTGTCACGTGACATTTGACAAGTAGGATTGCTGCGCAAAGAAAGCACCTTTCTGGGGTAACTGAGGGCACATATTGTTCCTTGTGAAGTTTCCCCTGGAGTGTGTGAGAAGTTGTGTAAGCTTATTTTCATTTTCGAGTTATTTTTCAGGACACTAACTTTGGTTAGCGCTCAGGAATCCTGTACAACAAGCTCAACACGGGCGGAATGATGTGCCCAAATTGATTCTTTGCGGAGGCCGATAGACCGGAAGTTTGTAAACCGAAGGTTAGGCGTCCGATATTTGCGTTTCTCACGGTTTACGGACTTCGACTAAATCGCAGGTGCTGCCACACTAACAAAAAATGGCTGTGGTTTAGCTCTGGTTAATCCTGAAGTGACGCGATAGCCACAGCTGGCCGAGTGGACCTCGCTCAGTCGAATTGCAAAGTCAGTCTTTCACCGCTCTGTTTCGCTGGGCGTTCCTTCTCCATCTTTGTCCCTGAACGTGGATTCACTCAATCCCCCCCCCCTCTCACCCTCTGCACTCCCCCACTTGGTTTCGCCGGCGCGCGTTTCCGCCGGCAGCTGCTCCGCACCACGTGACCAACTACGTGACCAACCAAGCACCACGTGACCAACCACGTGACCATGGCGGCGCCGCCACGCTGAAGGCTCGAAATGCTAGCATAATGTAGCTATCGCTACAAAACATCGTCTCAAACCCCACCTTTACTGCTTTCTCCACGCAAAAGCTCAAGCTGCTCAATGAGTATACGCCTACTAGTTTCTGTAGCCGTAGACTTAGATTTCTCAGCAGATGTAATGCTGCTCAACTAAGGCGCAAAAATGTTGAATACTTTAACGTCGTAATGGCTTAGTTGATTTTCAGTTCTCAACTAATATTTTTCTTCTCAGTTTATAAAACCTCGTCTCCTTTCCCATTTTAATTTAAATTTTGATTTTTCACAATAATACAAAAATGCCAGCGGGAGCGCAATGAGCTTCTAGTTAACAGCTTGACGAAGTTGGTTGACCCTATTTCTGGCAGGTCGAAGTGGCAGTAACATAAAGCTTTCAACTTAAAATAATAGTCATGCACTATAACTTCTGAGACAATATAGCGAGAATTTGTCCTCTCGACCTTTTTTTCAATGTCATGAATTGCGAGGCGATTGGAAAGTTAAGTTTTCACTTCAGTTGGTGCACCTTGTTGGGTAGCTTGCTACTTTGTGTCCGTAGTGCAGAGCAAGGTAAACCGGAGGCCAAAACAACGAACAAAAACAGACGTTTTACTAATGCAGTCTAGCAAGAAAAAATCGCATAGGAGCCGCCCCAGGTAGACGGCCAGCCAGCTTTGCCCTCAGCGATGCAACTGTCATGGTTTTTATAGCGCTGGAATGCTCACCGAGCACCTCCAGTGCGCAGACGAAATACATACATATTATGGCGAGTCTCGGCATGTGCGCGGGTTGCTAAAATCTGGAGCGACAAACTTTCATTTTCGGGGACTCACCTTTCACCAAAGCCGCCAGCTGTATAGAATCTCTTTTCATGCTCGCGTGTGAACTAAAAATCTGCTATAAATCTGCTTTACCTTCGAAAGCACCTTGCCAAAGCGCATAAAGTTTCATAGACAACTTGAAGCTTCACATGTACCTACATAAATCGCCACGTAAATAAAATATGTGGGGTCGTGCCTGTGGCATTTAACAATAAATATTGTTTTTTGTGAGTGAAGTGAGGCTTCGATTTTGTAAAACCGATTCAAGTTCCCTGCAACGTTTGTAAAACTTAGAGTTAAGCCTAAGGATGAATAACATACCGGACGCGTATCAACTACGGCAGTGTACTTCTTTGCAGGACAAACACATTCCTGCATGCCAGTGTATCTCGCCTTGCGAAGAGCAATAACTTGTGTTTTGTGTCTTTCGTGAAAATAAATAGAAACAGTTTCTTACTTCCCCTAATCATGTTATTTTCTCTTTCATTCTGCAGTGTTCATGCAGCGTGAAAATTTGGGCGCTGCTATGACAACTTACGGAGATTATATTTATATTTTATCTGTGTGTGTGGTTGTGGGTATTCACTCTCGCTTTGCGAGAAGAGCTAAGAGTGGGGACATCCACCTGAACACGTGAACACCGCCGTGTGGCCAGGAGGTGAAACAGCGCACATGATATATCCACTGTGGGCTGTTTGTCGACATATAGGATACATATGCCAACCGAGCAAACACAACTTTGGCGCCCTCATTTCCTTTAGATGGAAGCTTGGCGGAATGTGTCGGATGAAAATTCTTGAAGTCTGCTTATGCTCAAAAGCTACCATCAATTCTTTCATCCTGGCACAAAAAACTCGTGGGTGTTATATATAACAGTATGATATAGTTTGAATACAGTATCACATCTGCTTGGCGGAGAAAGAAATTTATTTCACGATTTTAGGCAGCGATGCAATTTTGTTTTTTGGAGCGTTTCCGTGAAACCAAAGGGCTGCTCTGGTTACTTTTTAAAACGCAGTGGCTTGAAAGAGGGTCCAGGGATCAGTTTTAGTCACCTCAGAGACTTTGTTCGGGCACTAGATTTATCCGCTGCGACATCTTTTCTACTGACATGTTAAAACGTTATTATCCCTAGAACTTCACCACTACAAGACGTAGCTTGCCAAAATATGAGCGCTGTATTATGCAAGAAATAGCCACCAAGAGGTAGTTTAGCGTCTGCACATGCCTTAGAGATAACAATGCCAGTTCAAAAATTCGTTTAAATTTGATATTGTTGACCTGTTTTTGTGTGCGTGACTACCATACTGAATGAGTCAAAAGATAAACGCAAAAGTTTTTCGCCGTCACATTTTAATTCTTCAAGCTACCAGGCTCACCTGACACATGGAAAAGTTCCCCGCGCTAACGACTAGATCAAGAGGATGTTCTAGTGCAGAAGCTTTAGAAGAGAAATCCTTTTCTTTGACAGCCAGACTTCATTCACGTTTAGTTGACACATAGGTAACATAAGGAAGAAGCAGAGTTAAATAGTTTGACAGCAGTCTCTCGTTCTAAAGGATCCCCTAAAAGTCTCTTGGTACTAACCAAAAAAGTAGTGGTTGAAGATAGCTTCTTGGTGTTTTTCGATAGAGACTGGCGCGAACAGCTAAAAAAAAAAAACCGCGGCATCTAGGGCTAAAAACACGTTTTTAGTTGCAGAGGCTGCCAAATTTCTTTTGAACTACTGTGAGGAGCGAATTTAGACATCAAGCATGGGCGCATTTAAAACTCGTAAATTTCAAGGACCATCAGCTTATTTCTGACAGGGGCAGCTCGGGATGTGTTTCACATCAGTAAACATTTAAATTCGCCGTTACAAACTTAGCTGCTTCAAAATAAGCGAAGGATTTAGCTAGGAAACGTCTTTCGGGTGCCAGATCACATCGCTATACTCGAAAACATGAGAAAGAGCCCGCAGTTTTTAAGTGGAATACATTCGGGCACCTTGCTTGTGACGAACTGTGAGCTCGAGTTTTACTGTCGAGACTGGGGATTCTGAGAGCCCCGGTTTAGCACAACGAAAAGACGTGCTTAAAATATGAGGCCACTGTGAAAAAGCAATAGTTTTGATAAAGTTTGATTTTCTAAATTTCTGCATAAAACGACTATTCTTTCCTTTTTTAACTGTAACAAAAATGATGCTTCTAATTAACACGGTTACAAAGATACAGCCAAAGTTGCAAGCACCTGCATGTTTTGCGAAACCGAAAATGAACGTTTGGCAGCCAAATAAACACCCTATTTTTCATGTTAGTTTTTCAGTTTAGAGTTATAGCAACTGTTTTTTGCCATCTACGCCTTTTTTGTTTCGATTTATAACTAAAACACTCAGAAATGCAAATCAACACGTTCAGACAAATAGGAAAAGTTATCTCAATCTACCAACACAGAAGTTTGTCTGGTATGATGGCATGAAATGAAATGAAGACTGTTTCTTGGGAAAAGGAAATGGCGCAGTGCCTTCCTCACACATCGGCGGACACCTGAACCGCGCCGTAAAGGAAGGGGTAAAGGAGGGAGTGAAAGAAGAAAGGAAGAAAGAGGTGCCGTAGTGGAGGGCTCAAAATAATTTCGACCTCATGGGGATCTTTAACGTCCACTAACATCGCACAGCACACGGGTGCCTTAGCGTTTTGCCTCCATGGAAACGTGGCCACCGTGGGTCAGATTCGAACCTGGCCTCTCCGGATCAGTACCCCAGCGCCCTAACCATTGAGCCACCGCGGCGGGTATGATGGCATGTGCCATTTCAAAAATGGTGACAGAGGTACTCTTGATGCTTTGAAGCGCATTAGGATGAAAACTCGTCCGCTAAAAAAGCAAGCTCGTCCGACAAGTGACCATTAGAGTATTTGGAAATCTTGCATGACAAAAATCAAAGAAAGCAAGACTGAGGAGGAGCTGAGCTACAAATCTGGTGGATTTTAGGCCTCAGGCTTATTATTTTTTAGCCTTTGTAGCTATTCCCAATCTTCTTTCTCATTTTTCTCGAAACTCACTTTTTGCCATTCCTCCTATTTCATTCCTTTGCATTCCATTTAATTCCATTCCATTCCATTTCATTCCATTCCAAATTTTTCCTTGAAACTTTGTGCACTTCCTTTTTTAGATTTAGCTGTGCAATGAACCACAAAAAAGTAAATTATACAATATGTTTTTTTACTGCTCCAATTTGTCAAAATATGCCTACAAAAAGCCCTGTTTTGTTAATTCGACTACTACGCAATGACAACTGATGGTATCAAATTTATCATGTTTCGTTGCACAGCTCATGTCTATGTGTACAACAGCATAACTTGCAATTAACTAAATTAAAAGTATGACTGCTGGTGTTTTTTAAAACTACAAATAAAATAATAATATCGGCATTCCACTTATAGAAAACCTCGTGACAGGTAAAAATTCGTGCCGCAAAGTTTTGTGTAGAGGCCTGCGCCCGCATGGCCAATCGCAAGTGAGACTTGTCTTCCTCAAATTTCTATACCTTCTTTTTTGAGCTTTATTACTTATCTTGCCACGAATTGTGCACGGCGTATCAACTATAGGTTATTCACAAAACGAATAGAGTAGCAAAGAGCAAGTAGCTTAACAATATAAAACTCGAGAGGACACTTACTCTCCGCCTTAAGGGTGTGACTCGATAGCGTTACTAGACTAATGGGCCCATATATGCGTAATTGGCCATTGTCTACTTTGCATTCTTATGTCTCTGGGAGTCCTCATATCCCTCCTGTCGCAGTGGTGCAGCAGTTAAGCGATGCGCCACTGCCCTGCGATGGCAGGTGCTGCCACTGGCGGGGCTTTTGCGATCCAGGTTTTTCTTCCGAAGCAACCTCCTGCGACAAATCATTAATTTAGTTGCCATCTGTGATGGCGGGCATCTTGCTCACATTTCCGTGGGCATGTTGCAACTATGACACAGGGTCTAGGTCATCCACGTAGGCTGCTTCTCTGGGGAATTTTTTGCTAATTTTTCGCTCATGGCCAAACAGAGTGACACACACGACGACGCTGGCTTTTTGCGGAACGGAACCCTTAACGCCACTTTGCTAAATTACGTGGCAGACTTTCCTCTCCAGCGTTTCTATAGCACTGTTCTTAGTAGAGAAGGTTTATTCTCTGAGAAGGTCGTTCAATGGGCCTATTTTGCTACCCCTTTTCTCGTATCTTGTGGCATTGTTGGCGCAGCGTATGTAGTCGGGTTTACCTCCTTGCCAATTTTCGCACAATTTTGGACCAAAAAAATCACCACGAAAAGTTATTGCTATTGATATTCCACAGCTTACTAACATCATCGCTGCATTATAAACACCTCTCAAGCATCAGTGATAAGCTTAGATAAGAAACATTGCTGCTTTTAAGACACTATAAGTAACAGTGCCTTAAAATTTACAGAAGCAAGAAAGATTTCTCGAAATTTTTATTCGAGCAGTAAAAGCTATTTCAGATTGATTACAAGCATACTTCAGTGAGAAAAAATCACCACGAATTATTTATTCAGGTAACCAAAATAAAAAAAAGACTCTGCATCTCTATAGAATAAGTTGGACTTGCATCTTCCCGGCACAAAAACGTCAGGCTTTTTGTGACGGTACATGAGACAAAGTAAGCTTGAATTTCAAGTACTAGCTACTCTAGCTTCTTTTTTTTCCGAGGAGCTCATTATTACTGAAGTCGGTCGGTATTTTTCGTCATAATATATGACCATGACAGGTGACTTGTTCTTAACACAGGAAGTCGAACCTGACTATTTTTCATTCCTTTGTGACGACGGCGCTTCAGATGGCGCCAACGACAAGCAGCCCGGCGGAAGCCCCGCCGGAGAAGAACGCATTCTCTAGGGCAATAAATCAAGGTATCTTTTCCCTGTCATGACGATGCTCGTCCGATGTAGTCGTAGCTCTGCAACTCTCTAGGTTCTTTAGTAGCTCAACTCTCGTCTTCTGCTCTGAGGAAAGAAGCTGTTCCAGAACCAATATAAAGCAAGATTTTTATGCAATAATCTTCTGTTATATGAATACATACATAACGCGAGATATGCAACCCACGTTTTATTACTACAGGCAGTGTGTGCACGTAGGAAATGCAGTAAAACTGGCGGAAATTGAAAAAGAAGTTTAAACAGGGCTTTATTGATGAAGCCAATTAGTCACAGAATTGGTCTTTGCTACGGTGCTGCTTGATTACAACTTTCCCTTGTTCTAAAGTGATGTTATTTGCTTTAAGATTTTGCGGCGTAGGTGTTTTTTATTCATAATTTCTTATCGAAGCAGCTAACGGTCTAATTATCTGCAAATCTAAAATGAAAGAACAACAAATGATGATGCTTGCATTATAAGCCCTTGGCTTTCGACAAAATGTTGATAGAGGCAGCGTAAAGTGAGCACTAAAGATGCATATCAAGACAAGGTCAGATTCCGGAATGTCAGATATCACATGCGCTTTATGAAGCAGGCAAGGCCACATGGCAGTCGATGAAATTCAAGGTCCTGGATTTTCTATTTCGAACTTCATTAAAATGGCGCTTTTATATGTTTCGTAGAAAAAATATGGTAAAAATTCCCTGCCCCTCTTAGATACAGCCATTCTCAAACCTGGGTAGGCAAGCAATCCTTCTTTATATACTTCTTTTTTTTCTCAGAGTATGCTATATTACGTTCGTTTAATCTGTTTGGAGGCAAGCATTTCAACACGTTCGAGGACAGTGTATGGACAGCCCTTAAAGGACGTCGGTCAACATAGACTGTCTTATCTCCATGGCAACTAGTCTTCGGCCGGAGCAACGGCTGTCACTTGGCAAGCAGCTTAATAAGCGTTTACGAATGTCAACATGAAGCAGATCTTTAGATCTCATTTTCCAGGCTACCAGCATCAGTCAGCCGGGGAGCGCACAGTCTGGTCAATTTATCGGTTGTTGGGTAGACGTCGTAAACCATCACGTGAACCATGGCTGGAATAGAGCAAGGGTTGCTAATAACGTAAACGCGTGCTTGGTGACAGCACACTTTTATTTAGCTTCGAAAAAAAAATCGAGCATTCCGTTCGGCAAAAGTAAAATTTTATTTACCTGATTTAGCTAAAAAGAAATGTTAAAAAAATGCATTAAGGTTTCAGCAAGATATTACAACAACTACAGTGACAGAAATTTAAGACAGATTATTGATGAGTCACCGTGAGGTATGATTGCCAAGAACGCACGTACAATTAAAATACCGCGATATTTCAAACAAAGCAGCAGTCCTCACAGGTGAATAGATTTAATGACTAAGATAACAAACACACACAAACAAAAAATATCGCTGTGTATGTTACAAACAAGAATTCCCAACAAATCATTACACATGTTATGCAAGACAGGCGCAAAAAATTAGAAAAAAGTTTGAATAGCCTGAGAACCACCCCTGATTTGGAAAAATTTAAAGATGCGGCTTTGTTTACATGCAAGCCTGATGTATGAACTCGCTGTTTTTATAAGGACAGCAACCAGTAGAGAACAATACGCAACCTCGAAAGATAAAATTCCTGACTTGAATAAAGTATGATAGGACCTTATGACACCATCATGTTCGTCAATATGTACTGTTCGCTCACTTCTGCACTGATTGTACGCAATTAGTTCGAGAAAACGTTAAAGTATGTGTCTGTTATAGTAGCACATGAAGTCTAACGTTTTTAAACGTAGGCATCGCTAATAATATACATCTTTTAAAGCTCGACGAAAGGGAGCTGTTTGTGGCCCTTTCAAATACCTTTTCTGCAGAGTTGATATGAGATCTACGGAAAGGATATCAACAGATATAGTCGAGTTATGTTTGTATACATTTTTTTCGGAGCGGTGTTTGGTTGACTCCGGAGAGACCAGAGAGGACAGACCCCTGCCTCTGGTCTCTTCCAACTGCGAGTAACTTTCCCATTACTCTCACAGTTTGCTAATGTTTTGTGTGCGGTATTCCAAACTAAAATTGGACTATTCCCTCTTGATTGACGTATATTTAGATTTGAACAAAATAGCTGCCAGCAACTCTCCATTGATGTTACGGTTCCGGCGCTCATATTAGAAAAAGAAGTAGTTTAGGAGCATGAAACGAAGCTTCAGTCGTGCTCCCAAGTTTTGTAATGTGTATCACGTGTGTTATAAAGTTTTATCATGTCGAAGCGGCTACCTAGCTTAACGCCTTGATGCTTTTGAAATGCGGAACAGGTCACTTTCTTGTTCAAAAAAAAAATTGATGATGGTCTAGCTGTTAGGTCAGGATATACCTAGAGAAATCGAGGCGACATCTGGGTCGGAAGAGTTAATATATGAAAGGCGCGCATTCACTACATGGGCATTTGTTCATGAATAAACCTTGAGCCGTTGTAGCGGAGTGGTAGCGTCTCTGCCTCAAACGCCAAAGGCCCTGTTTCGATTCCCAGCATCGACACAGGGCTTTTTTTTTATTCAGTGTGCGGGGGTTTCAGTGGCTCCTACCACCGACTTCGTGGTTGGTCGCGTGGTCGGTCACGTAGTGCGCAGCAGCTGCCGTGGCTGGTCGCGTGGTTCGTCACTTGGTTGGTCGCGTGGTTGGTCACGTGGTGCGGTGCGACCACGTTGGGAATGCGAGCACGTCGAAACTGCGTGTTCGTGGCCAATGTAGCTTTCGCTACAAAACAAGTTAACAGAGAAACATGTATTGACAGCAGTGATGGAGCGGGAAAAACAAGAAACAAAGCAGTGCTCTGCAGACAGGAGAACATGGAACCCCTGCATTGCTTCTCACTTTCTTGCGATCCACTCCGCAGTTATGAGGCTCCAACATGCCCATTTCGCTTCCTCAAGTTTATTCATAGCGTTCTAGTGTTTTAATTGCAAAAGATAAAAGCAAGAAAGCAGGGATGTCTATAAGCTTACAGACTAGATGACACAATGTCAGTTCAGCGTAGAACCCGCCGCGGTGATTCAGCGGCTTTGACGTTCAGCTGCTGAACCCAAGATCGTGGGTTCAAAATCGGCCTCGGCTGTCATATTTCGATGGAGACGAAACGGAAAAGGCCCTCATGTGCTGTTCTATGTCAGCGCACATTACGGAACACCATGCGGTCAAAGGTTTTTTGGAGCCCTCCGTTAAGGGGTCGCTCCGCCTCTTCGTCTCTTCAGGATGTCACAACTCACCAATTTGCAGTTTGCTCAGGCGCAGCTAAATCTAAGAGTTGGATTGATGGAGTCGAAATGAAGGTAAATAATATGGCCCACATCGGTGTATAAAATGCAAACTTAAGTTATTTTTATTTCACTGAGTCCGAAATAGAAACGTGTCTCATCAGAGCATAGTACTTAACAATAATGTAGGCATTAACAGTCTACAGCGCAGCTTTTGCTAACGTCCAGACGAAAACTCTTCTTTTTTTTTCGCATGTCTTATGTCAGTTACTTTCAAATGCATGCGTTTCGCCATCTCCTTTTTTTTCTCGCTTCGTTTACTTCCCGGAAGTATGAGCAACTCGCGACGGGAGAAAATCTAGCCACCTAAAGTGCGAGCCTTGCGGATGCGTGGGGATTCATAACACGGACTCAACGAGGCGAAGATCGCGCTGACAGCGACGGAGGTAGCATGATTTATCGGCTCCACACGTCGGGCAAGTAGTCGTGCCGGCAGCGCTCACGCACGCTTCGCGCTTGGGAGTTGCTCGGAGTCAGCAGCGCAGAGGAGACGGAAGCAATGAAAGAAATGGCGCGAAAAGAAAGATAAACAAAGATGGCGATGCTCGCGCGCGCTCCGGTCCCTGGTGCCGGACGTCGGGTGTCGTTTGTCACCCGGCCTTCCGATGGCGCGAGTTGTTCCCGCTGCCTGATGGGCATCTGAGGATTCCCGATGCCCGCCGTATCTGCGCCATCCCGAGTGTGTGCTACAGCTAGCCAGAGTTGACGCTCCTCGGGCTTATCTTTCTTTCGCGAAGAGAGTACGAAGATAAGCCGAGGAACATCGCGACACCTCCGCAAACGGCGTGTTAATGCGCTGCTTGGCTAGGCAGCGAACACTGATTTTCTCAACCGCGCGCAGTGCTATTTAAAGGGGCCTTAACTGTCATTCAGCGGCGATGTTTTGAGACGGACGTTCCACCTCCCAGCGCTGTCTCACTCTACGTGAATTCATTATGCGTGTTCATAAGTTGAAGCATTACCTAACCTTGTACCCCCATTTAACACGACGAGGCGTTGTACAAGTCTATCTTCAACCCAGCGGCTTATTTGTAACTGCGAGGAGATATAAAGAATGCCTTCGTCCCCTCCTTCATGAGAAGAGACGAAAAAAGAAGATGGAGCAGATATAACTATTTGGAGCTGTCGCTGTTAACAGCGATTATGGCGAGGATTGCTGAATTGTTACAAACGATATGGTTATATTTATCACTGTCTTGTTTATGTTCTATCCAATTCTTGACTGCGGACACAAAGCCCAGTCGCTACTCCAGTAGACGAGAACTCAAGCGCAAGAATAAGAATTGTGCGCGTTGACCTCGAGACCAGGGCTCAAATGTCGTACATTTCCGTTTCCATTGTTCGTTTTTTCTTTTCCCGTTCTTCCTTTTTATTCCTTTTTGTTGTTGTCGTTGACTTAAAGCCGCATGAATTTATGTCAAGATCATAAATTCTTTACGCTAAGCCTCACTTCTGAGTGATTGGGGACCGAATCTCTCTGATAAAACGAGCCAGAGAAAGCTTTTGTGTTTAATTTCTTACGCAACGCGGCCATTTCAGGGAAGATATTTTAGATTCTGGTCGCCTTCATCCTGGCTCGCGTAATGTACTGGTCTATCGACCATACACCTGCCTTTTTTTTCTTGTGCAGTTTATTTTCGAATACGCGCGAAAAACTTCCACACCTCATTTCAGGTTCGAAGTGACCTTCGACGAAATGGGTCTGCTAAGGACACGAAAACTAACCCAACAAGTAATATCCGCCATGCAGGCGTAGTTTTCCGCGTTTTTGTCTCGTTCGTCTGTAGGATTCGCACCACATTTTCACTGGCTTCTTTGCGCCTCGCTGCGTGTCTGGGTTTGAGTGTAGCTCTGTTTCGCGAAACAGTAGCACTGCCAAATTAAACGCAGGATTTAAAATTTCGGCAGTGCACTCGACACACAATTCGCACTTCGCATGAGTGGCTACCTTGAACAGGGTCCGGGCGGAATTATTACTGCTTTTGAATTTTCTTAGCGCTTACCTTCTTCATAAACCACGTATTCTTTCCATTTTTCTTTTACTTTTTCCGAGAAGTATTTGCGGAGCGGTTTCTAATCAAGATGCCCTAAGGGCTTCCTTCATGCATTATTCCTTTCAGCTTTCTATGCTCCCCGTCTTTCGTTTCTGATTGCGCGAAAAAACGTCGCTGTGAAAAGTGGAATAAAAAGCTTCGCAGGGGCTTCATTACAAAGCGGATTTGAAGACATCTTCTTGTGGTTACGTAATGGCAAGCTCAATAAAGACGTTAAAATTTGGATCTAAAGGTCCTTTCCTTTTTTCGAATAATAATGCACCTCGTTTTTTTACGGGCCATCCGTGTCCGCCTTGAGTGATAAGCTTATTAGTTGATAGATGGTTCAATTTAACCAACTTGTAGCAGCGTAAATACCTTTTCCTTCATGTCCAAATTGCAATTGATTTTTTTTTCAATGCCAGAGGAAACAGAAACAAAAGGCGGTTAGTGCTGACGAAGACAGGACCTCTGGACAGAGCTGGAAATGGGGCTGTAAAGTTGTACAAGACAAAGCTGAGCGATATTTCAAAGTATTAGTTTCCAAGAGAGAAAATCAGTTGTAGATACGAGATACTAAAAGAAATCACTTACTGCACCAGAAGACAATAATACTAGGGCATGGAAATATATGCACTCAGTGTTGTACCCCGAAAACAAAGCAATGCTTGAAACGAGGAGGAATAACACCGGGGGTAAATATGAAGTAACGTAATTGAAATCAAGGTCGAATAAAACAGTTGCTCTCAGAAGGGATTCGTTGTTTAGCGCTCGACGTTCAAATCAAGGGAAAAACCGAAAACACGAAATATTGAAGGTCTGACGTATCATTTTCGCTAATGACTGTAGAACTAGAACATCTTTCTTTTTTGTGTCGCGTTTAAGTTTCATTTTGAGAAGTGGATACAGTTCAATAAAGGTGATTTGCATTAAGGAGCACCTGCAAACGCCGCTAATGCTTACGTTGGGCCGTTCATTTTACATGGGCCAAGGATCACCGACTGCGAGGGGTATACCTTGTGGGCGGACGTTTAGGAGTCGCAGTGTTAAAGTGATTAATGTACTTCAACAAACTAGGAATGTAACTGTCACTGTGTTTAAATAGTCTAAAACACCCAAGTGAAGCCACACATGCTTCCCGTATATAATGACAATTTGGTGCTTGCATGCTCGGGTTAGTCGCCAACACCTTACGAACGTTTATATATCCAAACTAAAGAAATAGCGGTGAAAAAGAAATTGAGTGGGATTCGAACCCAGGACCCTTGAATTGCGGGAAAGGCAGGCTACCCACAGGCCACAAACGCTCGTCGGTTTAAGCGGGTAGAAGTGGACCTGGTGAATGCTTTGTGGTCTTCAACTTGGAGTTGTGTCTTAAGGACATGTACTGATGCGTGCATAGTTCATTACGGCTTTGCTAAACAGTGATCTGGTAAGTCAACCAGACTGATTCGATTTCTGAGATGGTTTGTTGTACCAGAACGGTTCGATGTGTGTGTATGTGTGATGTATCGATCTGTAAGGTCTGATACGGGCATCACTCATCGGGGAAAAAGAGAGCGAGGTGTAAACCCACCGCGGGGCAGCCGAGTGGTGACGCGATACATTTTTGTGATTACGTCTCAACTCCCTGGCGGAAGGTTTGCATGCATCGCCAAATCCACCGAGAGGAGCTGCGCGACCCCGTCCATCTTAGAGTCACTGTAAATTTTTGCAGTGACTAATTCGTCTGCGGAGAAAACGGAGCCCTTCCTCCTCACCCCCCCCCCCCCCCTCCCCGCGCGTGGCTGCAGATCGCGGCTGCGGTCCGATAAGCTCTCGCGTCCATTAAATCATGAGAGTCCGACAGGTGACAACCATCACACGTGACATTATCTGACCCGCTTGTGGTGGTCCACTTATGTGGCGAGGAGCAGGAGCACCGCAATGCGGGCGGGCAGAGAATACGTGTTTAAAAAATACGGTTTTGCAATTTCACGATTGTGCATTTATTTTTCGCAATACGTCGGACAAAATCAAAATATACATAATGTTACGAGGAACTTATGAAGAGGCCATTACGAGCACTGTACACAATTATGTGGCTTATTGAACAGACAATATTCAGGAAAAACTTTTTTATAAACGGTGAAGAGCACGTGTGTAACGATGATTTTTAAACATCTTGGAGCTCCTTGCTCTAATTTCGCATTTTTTTTATTATCAGGGCTCTAATTTTGCAAGACGTCTTTGGGATGACCGAAAATTTCTATAAAAGCAGAACCAAATGAGCACTGCACACGTCTTTCATCTTTGAGGCTCAAGCTAATGTAAATACACAAACTCAGTTGGCCCGCTCAACTGTGCTCAAGTGCGCTTAATATTTGCTCAACTGTGAAGAAAAGTTTTCATCATATGTTTGGTTTAGTTCGGTTTATAGTAGTTCAACGTCCCAAAGAGACTCAGACTATGAGGGCCGCCGCACTGAAGGGCCCCTGAAATTTCGACCACCTGGGGCTCTTTAACGTGCACCGACATCGTACAGTACACGGGCCTCTAGAATTTCGCCTGCATCGAAATTCCACCGCCGCGGCCGGGATCGAAGCCGCGTCTTTCGGGTCAGCAGTCAAGCGCGAAAGCCACTGAGTCACCACGATTGCCTTCCATCATATGTGAGAAATGTCAGCGTCGAGCATTGGTAATACTCTGCACCATATATGTTAGCGTTCTACCGAAGCATAACCTTCATTAAAACTTCCTGTTGGGCGAGTTGGTTGTTCATCTCGATCTAGAAATGTTCTTTTGCGCAAATAAAACGACACACGAGAAAGGCGACACACACACACAAGCGCTTGTGTGTGTGTGTCGCTTTCTCGTGTGTCGTTTTATTTGCGCAAAAGAACATTTCTAGATCGAAGCATAACCCTTGAATGGTTCAGACATCGAAAGAACCTATGTGGGCGATGGCCTGAAATATGTGCTAGCGCTGCGCGAAGCCCACGTCTGCAATTTTTTATTGTGGTTCTGTGCGTGTGCACTTCGCGGAAAGCGGTGGCTTGATGTCACGCGGCATACATAATGCTCCTCTTTTCTGTCCTGTGACAGGATGATTCAGAGACTACCGCTAACGTGACGTGCCTTGTAAGCTGCGCTTTCGTCATTTTGCGTAACGTTATGATAACATGCAGTATGCGTTGGGCCCACTGCCACGCAGGAGCCGACTTGGGTTAAGAAAGAGAACGCGTGGTTAGCCTACAAAACAGCGTTCGATGAAGAATGCATCCCTGTATTCATTTTCTTTTTTGTCTTGCTACATGGCTCTGAGGTCACAGAACGTCTCAAATTTCTTTTTTTTTTAGTTTGCTGCCAGAACACTCTTCCACCGATTATTTTTTTATCGATAAGGTATGACATAATTTGGGCTGCATGAAAACGTTATTCCCTCTCTTCTATATGTTCATGATTTGAGAGCACGAAGACTTCTAAAATGGTTTGTTATAGCTGTGCTTATTATATCGGGTAGTGTCGTCACGCGGTACCACCAATCGTTTTTTTTTCATTGTAGTACTCTCAGCTAGCGGGAATGGCTATAGCGTCAGGTTCAAGGGCGCGATGCCCTTCGTTTTCCTCCAGCCGCTGCCATAAGATTTTTCTGGAGGTGGAATTCAGTGATGATGCCCGTAGACTAAGATTCTGGGGCACGTTGGAGAACTCCGGGTAGTCCAGTTTAGTACAGAACCCTTAAGTAAAGCCTGCCTGCAGCACATAGAATTTATTCGATATTAAATATCCGCCGTGAAAGTGCTTTTCAAGTTCCTGAATGACTCAGGACTGAGTTCAAGGTTATAAACTTTCAGTGTGTGCCCTGTGTACCATGTTAGTAATGGCCTACAGACACGTGGAAAAGTGATCTTCCTTTTCTCTCTCCCCTTTCTATCTCTCCCTTCGTCCCCCTTCCCACGTGTAGGGTAGCACAGTGGACGTCGTCTAGTTAACCTCCCTGCCTTTCCGTTCATCTTTATTTCTCTCTCTCTCTCTCTTTATTATCCGCCAGCGTCCAAGTATTTATGTATGTTGAATTTCTTACTCTTGTTGCGCTGCGAACCTGTCATAAAGCTTATTTTATGGAGCTGTCCATCAGTTCAAGGAATAAGTGCCTGAATATGGCGCTGCTGGAGAAATTTTTCACTTCAGTCCTGCCTATAATATAATGCATTAGGCTACTAAGCTCCATTTATTCAACGCAAACGTATCACAAAATAGAGGGTGTCACTGCCTAAATCTGTTGCGCTTAAAAATTTAATTTTCGTATGTGCAATGAGCAAGACATGTAAAGGGCAGTGGGCAGGCATTCTGCAAAAATTCACATTTTTTTCTTCAGGACCTTCGAAGTTACCATTTTCTTGGGAGGATATGTATCAAATATATTTTATAAAGCAGCGCGCCTGTGCTATTGCTCAGAGTACTCATTATTGAGGGCTGCTTTAGGAGCAGGCACCACGGAAGAAAGCCCCGCATCGTGTAAAATTAAAGTTTTCTTTGTTTGCGTTCAGCGTTAATATTCCTGCTGCATTTAAGTTCTCTCTATTTGTATCTTGTCGGTCGTGAGTAGTTACACATGCCATCGTTTTAAAGATAATGACCTCAGAAGTGAAGTCCAGTTTAAAGGTGCCCTAAAGACGTATCTTAAATCGTCTTTTTAACGCGGGAACTTTAAATGATGGATCTATTCGCAATTACGCACAATGAGAGTTAAGTATATATTCTGTTTACTTTTTATTATATTTGCTTACTTTTTATTTTTTGTTTACTTGAATGAATTTTAAAGTTTTTAGAGCACTGAGAATAGCTTCACAGAATTACATTTTTTGCCTTTCATTTACAAACTTTACTGATAAGTACGGGAACGGTCAAATTCCTTAGCTGGAAAATGTAATGGTAAGTTGTTTATTTGACTCGCGGTTAAATCCGTCCGCCCTTCTTCGCGCCTCAAAATACCTTAATAAAGGAAGCTTCAACTTTCGCTTTTGTTCCCTTTTGTGTGTCCGTTCGGTGCTGACTCCATTACTGCGACATCGGTTTTTATTCCGTTGGTGTCGCGACTGGGGTCCACAGCGGGGGTCGGAGAGCTGATGAAATATCCCAGAGGCACCCCTTTCAGGAAACGCTCGCTTTTTGGTTTGCTTCTCGTTACGATTCGTCCACCCTTTTACCTCCCGGGTTGTTTCGGGCGACCCGTTGTCACCGCGCAGTCATGCCCTTCTTTGGCACGGGACAACCGAACTCGTACAGTTAACGACCTGGAACAGCCTCCTCTGTTCGTTCTTCCCGCCTGGAGGCCTAACTTCCGGAAATCAGACACTCGACATGCTGCCTGCGTCCCTTTTATCTTACCTGCCTTTCTGTTTTTGTGCTTTTTTTTGGTCTGCCGGAGCAAGGCTTCGACACTGCCAATGCCGATCATTTACCCTCAGGCTGCACCGGTCTTCTGACTTTTTTTTTACTCTACTGCACTGCATCCAATGCTGTTTACGTTTTAAGCCCCCCCCCCCCCCTCCCACCCCCTTCCCCCTCCCACCCCCCCCCCCCCCCCCCCGCCTCTCTTCTTCCGACTTTCTCTCCGTGTGTCGAAAAGTATCGCAATAATAAAGTGCGTCAAAGGACATTATCTCCGCACATAAGAGGTTCAACGCTTTATGGCCGGTGTTATACGAACCCCTGAGGTGCTTCTACCGTCACCAAGTTCGAAAGCTATTGGCCGGCTTGAGTCGTGCGTTATGGTTTCCTCTTTTGGCTGAGTTAGAGTTACGACATTTGCAGTGGCGTAGGTTGGCGCCTAACCATTCTTGGAAAATTGTATCTTTGACATTGATTTTTAAGTCGAACCAAATCGCTCACGGAATTAGGGGCACAGCTGCGGCTTTTGGCACTTAGAGTGTCATGTAGGGCTCACTGTAGTGGACTGATTGGGATTAATGCGATATAAAACTACATAAAAATCGAATCGCTTTTGAGTTAGTAATATGGCTCATAGGCTTTCAGAACTAAGAGATAAAGTTTAGACCGGTAAGCATGAATGACAGCGCTCACACAGAGGCCAGCAAAGTAATAAACCAGTGTGCCCTCTGTCTGCGCCGTGTCTGTCTCTTTCAAGTGAATCATCTTTTTTCTTTACAACGCAGCGACGTAGTCATGCGATGCGGTTTTATTTATTTAGTTTATTTTGCTTTCGTTTTGAACTACAGGGATTTATCAACGTAGTTCAACTTTGGTTCAACCATAGCAAAATTTTCTCTACGCAGGTATGTCCTGTGCTTTGGAGGACTTACGAGCTATGGGCGACATTGAACTGGGCATTCAAAGACGACAGGAAAACATGCGCATGTTTGGAGCTCCGCTTCCTGGTTAAGGGACACGTAATAAAACATGGCTGTCTTGGTCTTGGAGGCGAACAAAGATCAGAAACCTGTGGGAACTCCTGTCCAGCGCAACGAAATGTTTTACAACGAAAGCTGCCAGTCTTCAGGTAGATGTCGTGCGTAGTCGCGAGAGAATCGCTAGTTTGCACTTACGATGTCTCATGTACAAAAAAAAATATATTTTAAGGATTGTCTAGTAGCAAAAAAAAAAGAAAATGGATCTCAAGAAGGTTTCAGGAAGAAGGTAAATCAAACATGAGCGGAAAGACATCCCTATGGTTTGAATGTCATATGCACCCTCTTTTTATAATTGAAAGCCAAGTCTAGTAACACGCCAAAGCTTCCGCCTAAGACTTACTGTTCTCCGAATGTCCATAGTCTCAATAATCAGAGCGCGGTAGAACGCACACCTGACATCTTGATTACGCCGAGTTGAATCTGGCAAGTCACTCGTACATGTCGCAAAACGGTCCAATTAAGACAGCGAATCAGGAAAAGTTCCTGTACGCCAGTCATTTGTGAACACTTAGTCTTTGAACGACAGTCAATGCTTTTTAATAGTCTTGTTTGTTTCGAACTCAGAGTAAAATAAGAAAGTCTCCTACCAAGAACCGTGCTAATCTAGTGGAAGGCTTAAAAAATAAACTTTAGAAGCACCAAGAAAGGTACCAGCGAGTCAAGACTAACGTCACGCACACAACACAGCCATACGAGCATCAATGTCGCAAGTGTAAAAGTCGCCTGTACATGACAGCCGGTCAGCATAAGTGGCCTGCTACCGACCGCGGAAACCACCCATTAAAATGCATGCATGTCAGAAATCAGGATTGAACCGCACGAAAAAAAAAACAATGCAAGAGTATTGTGTCAGGCAGGTTCTCTCTGAGGGCATTGGTCGGTCACATTGGGCCAGAAAACTCTGAAAGATTGTGATGGTCTCTCTTTGTTTCGCAAGCGCACCCAGAGGTCCCAGCAGTCCCTCCCATTGGTTAAAGTAGGCCTGTACAACTTTTTGGACTAAACGCAAACAACGAATCACAATTTTGCGGGCTTCGTATGTTGGCCCTTCCTGCAGTTCATGTTGTTGTACGGCGCTAACATCATGGCCTGTCGATGGGGGAAAATTATATAAGCGTTTATTTTAAGGCTTGCCTCGTGTTTGAGAGGAAAAGAGAAAATACGCTGGATTTTTTTAAAGCACAGCCGGTTCATCAAATTTGCCCCAAAGCAAACAGTTGCAGTACAAAGAGGCCACCTGGCCTATTACATCCAGGTGTGTTTACTGAAATAGATGCAGTTGAAAGTTGTGCAACTCAAGACTGTCGTTAGGCAGCAGAAGGATCACGTTAATAATGCGAAGGTAAACGTGTGTGCCTGTGTGCCTATGTGTCCAGTTCATTTCCTGTTTCAATGTGTTCTCTCTGAGTAAGATAAAAAATTCATTTAAGCGATTCTAATTGCCTGCCGATGCAGAATATGTTACATGCAAACAAATTAATATGAAGTTAAGAGCGTATCAGCAGTTGATGCTTCATCGTACTCAAATTGCTAACTTCACTGAGCCGTTTTTTCTTATGAGCCTTAACGGACTGGAACAGTCTCCCGCAAAGCATGCTGGTCGCACCTGGTCCTTTCAGTTTTTGCAACTGGTAGTGGCCGTCTTATTCAGTGATTATTAGACGCTACCTAACAGACTATGCAGGAGACCTGTACGGTAAAAAAACTGACCTGACCTGACCAGAAATCCAAGGTGATCAAAGCCTGCAAATCTGTTTTAAAGTATAGTTAGCCTTAAATGCCATAGCAGTGTTTATGACTGGTTATATATATCATAGCTTGCAGAATTTAGAAGCGAATGCCATAGATGAAGTTTTTTCAAGGCCGAGAATGTTTTCATTTATACTGGGCGCTCCCACATTACAGGCAGCTTTAGACTATTTGGTATAATTCCGGCTCCTGAACTGTCCGAACCTAAGCAAATTTGAAATCTAGACAGAAACGAGCGAGGAATTTTGAATAGACTCGATATGTTTCATTTGTGCCGCAGAAGACTTACCGTGCTTTTTCTTTTGGTACAAAATAAACATTCTAGCCCTTCTCTTGCTTGCAGTTGCGTGTTAGCTTACTTTATTTTCTTCACTGAAGAATTTTTTTAGGCCGCACAACTAATTTCTGCATTACGCTAGTTTCCGGCACTTAGGATAAACTTTTGCCTTCTTGCACCGCCGCTAAGCACGGCCTTGACGCTCAGCTTATTTTTCATATCTAACATTGCAAGCAGAATGAACACGCCGGCAACAATCTCGTGGAAGAAACATGCGATAAAATGGCAAGGTTAAATTTCTCCTCTCAGGCACCAGCTTGGTAATCCGTGCTCTACGCGCAAACTCCTCTGACTGCAGGTGAAGTAACTGAACCATCAGCTCTCGCCCACCTAGTCCATAAAATTCCAACTGTTTGAAAGAAAGATGCATTAAGTAACCCGATAAGAAAACAGTTGACAGGGCCAGGATTATGTGTACACGCTGTCGGAAAAGGAGTAATGCCATGCTTGGATCATTGATACTTTCATACTTTACACTAAGCTTCTATTGACTGCAACGCAGTCCTTTACCATACAGACACATGTCGTGAAAACTTGAAAACAAACAAGGGGAGAGGAAACCGTTAAGATGTGGCTGGCCTTCTACGTAGAAGACAGATTCTTATCACAGGTTTGAAATGGTTTGAAGAGGGCACAAAGAATTCGGAATGGCAATGCGTCTACTAAAGATGCCAAAGCAAGTCTTCAATAACTATGTTCCTGTCATAAGTATCATCATCATCATCATCACCACCACCATCACCATTACTATCATCAATACAACTACTGCTATCATCGTCGTGAGCCAGATTGCTCAATTTCAGGATAAAGAAGGACACATTTAATTGGTCGCTGCACAAGATGTCCTGCGCCAACCACCGCCACCGTGCACCAGTGAATTTTCTAGTCGAAATCTGGTTTGGTTTATGGTTTATGAGGGTTTAACGTCCCAAAGCGACTCAGGCTATGAGGGACGCCGTAGTGAAGGTCTCCGGAAATTTCGACCACCTGGGGTTCTTTAACGTGCACTGACATCGCACAGTACACGGGGATCCAGAATTTCGCCTCCATCTAAACTCGACCGCCGCGGCCGGGACCGAACCCGCGTCTTTCGGGCCAGCAGCCGAGCGCCATAACCACTCAGCGACCGCGGGGGCTCCAGTCGAAATCTATTTGCCGTATAAATATTTGCAATTTAGTCCGCGCTTACCTTCTTCCCAGACAACAGCTGCAGAAACGAACTACACTACTAGAGTGTGAATGACGTGTCTAATATTTATTGCTGCTGCATTTAATGACAGTAACCGGTTTAGAGATACAAACACTCGATAATTTATTTTGAGCGACTGCCACGTTTAACGACGCATCAACCTATACAAAAATTCTTTTTGAAGCGTTGTGGGGATTGTCATCGGCAGACCCAATATGCGATGTTAAATATATATTGGTACCAGGAAGGACTTGTATTGGTGAAATAGTGAGCCACAGTTAAAGTTCTACGAGAAAGTGGCTATCGATCGTGCTTGAATTGAGCATCCTCAACATGATTGGTTAATTGTTTTCATGTTGAATCCATGCTGAAACTATAGGAATGATTCAACGCATTGTCTTCTCTTACAAAAAAAAATTCATATGACTGTATTCCCATTATGCTGGAACTAACTACAGCCAATGCAATTTACGGGGCATTCACATCTTATTGCTGTAACCTCTGGTTTGGCATGATCGGCCAACACATAGTCCTGGTGTGCTTTAGACATACGCAAGCACAAAATTATACGTATAAACACAGAAAGGAAGAGAGAGTGTGTGCCAGTGCATCTTATGCGCAATAATTCTCATATTTCAGAGAATGGAGCAGCTTTGCACCCGAAACTATCATATAGCATGCCTTAGTCTACCACGCTTTTTCTTATCTCTATTCGCCTATATAAACTCCTCCACATGAACTTACTGATGTGTGCAGGTTGTGGACTGCCGATTAGCAAACTTTTATCGATTATTCTTGTGGTTATCTATATTATGTGCAGTATAATTAATCATGTTGACGGCAAAATTAAGGTCATGAGCAGGATTCGTTTTGTGCTCCAATGCGTGCTCACAAATATCTCAACATAGGCCTTTTTCGCGTTGCCGTTGTTGTTATTTTGCGTTGTTATGTTTATTTGGAGGTTACCGCTAATATCTTGAAACCTGTGAGCAGCAGAATGCATACCCTTTTAATTACTTTCTGAAAGGGATCCGTCTCGACTTTCTATCTAACGCACCCATGACATTAAATTTATTGGTCATATGCTCAGTAAAATCACAACCGAACGAGTAAATCTGCAAGTGAAAGCTAACTGAAAATCCCCAACATCAACTATGTTGGGTAAAGCAAAACGGAAATTTTGTTTACCAGTTCTTCAGTAGACTCACAATACATTGGTTTCGAGTTGGCTTCCTGCTGGTTCAACACAAGCTCAACAGGTTTCCAGCGCTAGCTTAGAAGTAATCTTTGTAAGGGTTAATCTCTAAGCGTGCCGTATTTCGGCTATTGCACCCCGGACTACTCATGCTGATATTATTGAATTCGCGTGTCCTCTGTAGGCGTCGATGAAGTAATTTAATCGCCATCTTTACAGACAGTACTCTTTAAACTCAGTTCACAATACAGCACGTTGCGCTTTCGGGTAGAATTCAGGTCGCTGAGAGAGCAATAAGGCAGGAATATATCATTTAAAGTGTACAGAACTCGAGATAAAGCTTTTCATATATAACATTTGATACTCTTCCAGTATAGCAATACAGCCTTTTCCCATTCTAAAAGAAGCCAAGGAAAGAAGGTATATCGGTGGCCTACATGCAACTTTTATATAATTCCTAAATTGAACAAGAAGATTGATAATGTGGAAAAAAAATTTCTACCTGCTCAAAGAACATTCTACTTAGTTTATAATGCGCTACACTACTTTCGGAGGAAATTAATCAAAAAATGCTCTCTGTGAAACGGTTCTTATATAAAATAATATATAAAAATTTTTCAAATATTTCTGTACTAACCTAACAAAAGAATATATTTTTTTGTGTCTAATCGTAGCCCACTCTACTTAGTTTAGCGCACTGTAGCGTTCTAAAAAATGAAACCAGCAAATGATCGCTTTAAAAGCCTGTCTGTATAAAATATTTCACGACTGAGAATCACAATATGTTGAAAATAACGTTGTAAAACGATAAATATAGGAGACCAGTACTAATCTGTGATTTGTGCAAATAAAACCCACCATCTGTTGCGCTCTTAAAATATGTTTTCGTTGCTCAGCTTTAGGGTCTTACATCTTTTCCTCTCCTCCAGTGCAGGGTAGCCAACCGGAACTTTCTTCTTGTTAACCTCCCTGCCTTTCCTCTACCACTTCTTGCTCTCTCTTTTCGCAGCCAATAGGTTGCTGCTCTACATACTGTGCTTAATTACATAATTTGCCTTGTAGAGAATTGCGCTAAGGGAGACACTTTAGTTTGTCTCAGGCTCATTTTATATTCTAATGACTCTTATTATTCCTGAATGTTAAAGCATGTTCATTAGAAGTACCCTTCTCCTAAACTGCTACATCACGGGTAAAACTTTCTTTTTCGCAAACGCTGATTGACTTAGTTTTGTAAATTATGTGATTGCAATCGGCAAAAACTTACTCAGTGCACCCCGCCTGCAAAGATCTTGTAGTTTTTAGAATTTTTCGCACTACCACTAAGTACCGACAAAGCGTCTTCCTTCTAACGAGCTTGGTTCATTTAGTTGGACCACCAATCCTTTGGGAAGAACCTTCGGCAGCCTCACTTCGATTTTCATTCTTTCACATATGAGGGATCCCCTTATTTTACTTTTATAATTTTTGTTCATGTTTACTTCTTTCACTGCTGCCTTCTGGATTTTTCAATACGTTTGAGACTTCGATAATTACATTTGTTAAGGAGAGGAGCGCTTTCTAATTGAGTCCTCGAGCGATCATCGTGTATGCAGTGCACTTTTCTGGAAAAGGGCTGCTTTCTGTGTCTGTGTGAACACTTTGCAAGTTATCTGTTCTTTTCCGCATGGCGCTCCCAAAAGCAAGTTTGAACATCCGAAGTGTTTGTCTCAGCCCCTAAAATTATACTACGTTTGTGAGAAACATTTTACAACTGATACTAAATATGAAATAGAAATTAAAAGTTTATCCCGGGACATATACTTTGAACCAAATAATTAATAATTCCGCGCAGTTACTTTAATGTCTTTTGTAATCGCAATTCTTTGGTCGTCCTGTATCTTTAGAAAAAATGGGACAAAGTGCATGTGCGCAACACAAAAATGAGGCTGTGTCTAGTTTGACTATGTTCTTTGGAGGAAGCATTCATACCTTTTGCCATGAATTGGCCTCAATGAGGAGCACCAGGCTGGAGCAAAAGAACTGTTTGAATTGGCAGTCATTTTTAATAAATTAAGGGGATCAGGCTTTATTATGACCTCTCCAAATTATTTCACTGTACACAATTCAATAAATATGAAGTTGGAACGATTATCCCTTGAAGAAACACAAAATCATCTGTTTCAATAACAAAATAATCTGTCGCTATCGAGGTGCCATTTTTAGTCTGTATTCTGAAGATTCTGCAACCCGAAATAACCTTCGAAGTTATTCGCTGCAGGCATAGGTGGATGCACTGCGATGCTTCTTCACTTATACACGCCTTCATGGATTCCGAAAGGATAATTGATTTAATGGAAACGCCAGGAATCAACAAAGCATCGTGCTCCCAAGGTCATGATGAACCATACTGAAGAATACAAGAAAACGTCACCAGAAACTGCGCAGCTATTTTAAGCCTCCATGCTATATTAGAGAACGGTACGTAATCTTGAACAGTATTTTCTTTCTGGTCCCGGAGGAGCAGCCAACGTGTGTTTTCCAGAGAAAGAGTAAAGTTGGTAAACGCATTCCACACTATTATTAGTGCATTCGGCAAGCACTGGAAGAGTCAGACTGCGAATAGCTGAGAACAAGGGCTACCGGGGAACACATAAAATACTGCGTTTTGCTGATGGCTGTGTTCTGCTCCCTACGTCTGAAGCTAGAGCGCACAGTTCTTAATTAAATAGAGGTTTGCCTCCATGTCTCTCATATCTGCGATCCTCTTTTTAACTTTTTCGAATACCAAACCAAGATATATACATAAAGAGAAAAAACTTAACAAGGACAAGAGAGAAACGCTGTGTAATGCACAAGGTTATATGCGTGGCATCCGTTTTTAGCGTACTAGACTTGCATATGCTTTTCATAGAGCAAGACGCTACAACAGCCCCGGCTTGGACTGTTTAACAGCGCATGCGTTTAACAAATAATGGCTAAAACATTCAAAATGTCCACAGCAAACATCAAGCATCAAGTATTCTTTTTGCGCGTCTAATAAAATATTCACAGAGCCACCTAATTATATCATGTGTTGGTAATACGAGAGCATTAGCAGATTTTGATGCCTTTACTGTAGGTTAAGTCACTTCTGGTCTGGTGACGTCACCTCCCCGAGTCAATGGAAATAATCCCGAATGGTGAAGTCACTTCCCTGCAGCCAATGGGCGAATTTTATCACCAACGACGCGGTTTGGCTCCATAGAGCTTCTAATGATATCGCATTAAAACGAGACTACTGTCATGTGAATGTCAGCAGTTTTCACACTGAACGCGCACAGCGTTTTGCCGAAAGATTCAATGAGGGGGTGTGTCTGCATATTTTACCATTAACGCCTCCACAAATTATGCACAACCTTATTTCCGAGAACACCACAGCGGGGACAGTACTTGCCATGGGATTGCTTCTTACCAAGACTGGCGTGTATAGTTTTGCTGATTAAGGTGGCTATTTATAAAACGCTTGTGAACTTTCGCAGAGTAAAGCTGAGATTTGGGCGAGTTGGTAAGCATTCATGGTGGGTGCACAGCGCAACAGAGGCGGGACAAAGACAAGGCAAGCGCTGACTAGCAATTGAGTTTACTGAAGAACGAGAAGTGGTAATATATAGTAAACGTAAACAAAATATAAAACAACAAAAAAAACGACAAAAGGGGGTAAACAACCTATGCCATGTGCAAGTCCAGATATTGAATATTCCTTGTCACTTAATGTCACTGAAGGATTGCTAATGCAGTTTTCTCCTAGTTTATGAATATGATATGCATCCATGATTTCTCGGGTCACCTTTTTCTTATGATAGGACAGCACTGCTGCCTTCTTGTACAGCGGTTCGCATTTGCAATTTTTGCAGCGGAAATTTGTCCCAGGAGCCGGGCCATCTTTTTCTGGTTTTCTCTTATGCTCTTTTTCTTTTTCGTGTTTGCACTTGCAACTAGCGCAATGAGCGGCAACATGACAAACAGGGTCATTTTTTCTTGCGCATTTGTGCTCCATTAACCTCTCGTTCAGCCATCTGCCTGTTTTCCCAACATAGGCGGCACCGCACTTGAAAGGTATCTGGTATACAATGTTTTCTTTGCAGTCAACGGAGGGTGACACATGTCGAATCTGGCAACCGACCTTCTTTGTTTGTTGTGCCTGCGAGACTTGTTTGCACGTGGCATTCAGTTTTCTAGGGGCAGAAAATACGACATCGACGTCGTACCTGCCTGTAACCTATTTGAGGCCGTGCGACATGCCATGCTTGTCTTCTAGCCAGTCTTCTTTTCTCCTTCCTGTCATTGGAGTTACCGCTCTTAACACTTTTAAGCAGCTTTTCTGAAACCCTAGAGATGACACGACCTAGGTAACCATCAGCGCGTAACCTGCACACTTGTGCAGTAATGCCTTCAGCAATCCTTTCGTGACATTACTTTTTCAGAGCAGATTTCAGGCACGATAGTGCTATGCCTTCTTTGATTAGCTTGGAGTGACCCGATGAAAAGTTCAGCAACGGTTTTGCAGACATCGGTCGATAACTCCAGCAAACATGTTCACGTTCGATAAAGAAAGCCACACCTAAAAACTGAAGCTGATTATCATTCGGGATCTCAGTGGTGAACTTGAGGCTGCATCCATATTTATCAAAATGTTTTAAAACATCAAACAGCCTTTTTGGGAAGCTGCTAGCACAGGCTAACCAGGTAGTCATCTGCGTATCTGGAAATACGAGTGACCAAGTCTTTTGAGGCACTGTTTATGCCAGTATCAACGCCGCTCAGGAAGATATTAGCCATAATCGGTGCAACTCTAGATGCTATGCAAACACCTGCTGCTTGTACATATGATGTTTCTTGCCATTCTATCACGGTCGCAAGCAAATAACACGACAGAATTTCTAAAAAGCTTCCAATGGGCACTCGGGATTGGTCAATATAGGCACATTCATTGTTATCCTGGGTAATGCACCTCTTCACAGTGTTCATCAGTTCACGGTGTGGCAAAGTATAATATAGGTCCACCACGTCTATGCTGAACAACGAGCAGGTTCCAGGATTATTTAGCTTGAGGTAATCCACCTAGGCTTCATAATTCGGTATCAAAAACGGGTCGTGCACAACCAAGGAGGCTAGGTGTTTTTGAAGGTAGCCCGACACAGCATGCTGCCATGTGTCACGTTAAGAAACAATGCAACGGAAAGGGATGCCCGGTTTGTCTGTTTTAGCGGTAAAAAACACATCAATATGGAGCCCCTTTGACTTCTTAACTGAATCAGCCAGTCTGTTCTGGTTATGGCACAACAAAAGATCAACGGCCTCTTCCTTTACATTGGCTGCCTTGAAGGTTACCTGCTTGAAGTTTCTCTCCAACGCTTCGAACGCCTTCTCGGCAAAGGCACCCTCTTGAAGAACAACAAAGCAGCCCTCCTTATCGGCCGTAACTAACCGGAGACCACTTTTTGCCAGTAACTGCAGTCTCCTTTGTGTTACCACTGTTTCTTTGCATGTTGTCTATCTTTTTCAGCACGTCCACTCACTCCACGATGCAACGCTGGCGCATTTCTTCCGGCACCAAGCGAGCGATGCTCTTTGATTGTGCCACCTTCTGTGCCGATCTCAGACAAGGCTCGAAGGCAAACTTGGGACCCAACCGTAGCACTGCCTTGTGTTTCTCGGGTATTTCCTTGTGGTTGAGAACGATGAACCTCCCTTGTTCTGTGCTGTACTTTTTCCTTTTCGGCGCCGTTGGTCGAATCGAATTCCAGAGGACGTCAGTGACGCGTTCCGGAACTGAACACCAATCTCGGAAATCTCGATCCCGAGTGCAGGCTATTCGCAGTTGGTCTTTGAAAAGCCGTGCCTGCCTCCACAGTTCTGACTTGTAAATCTTGCACACTCTCCTTGTGTGGCTGCTGGAAGGCTCAAAAAATCCACTCACAGAGAGAACGTCAAGAGGGCACGACGACTGCCTGACATGCCAGGACAACACTCTGGCCTTGCACACACAGGTTGCTATGAGGGAAACGATGACGGCAGGATTAGAAAGGTTAAAGTTTCTACACATGTTAGAGTCCAAAGTACTAGAAATCACATTGAGTAAAGCTGAGATTTGGGCGAGTTGGTAATCATTCATGGTGTGTGAACAGCGCAACAAAGGCGGGACAAAGGCAAGACAAGCGCTGACTAGCAAGTGAATTTATTGAAGAAATAAAAGTGGTAATATATAGTAAACGTAAACAATAAAATATAATAAAATATAAAACAGCAGAACAAATGACAAAAGGGGGTAAACAACCTACGTCATGTGCAAGTCTAGAACTGCGAACCGCTGTACAAAAAGACAGCAGTGCTGTTCTATCATAAGAACAAGGTTAGCCGAGAAATCATGGAAGCATACCACATTCATATTCTAGGAGAAAACTGCATCAGCAATCATTCTGTGACATTAAGTGACAAGGAAATTCAATATATGGACTTGCACATGGCATAGGTTGTTTACCCCCTTTCGTCGTCTTTTCTGTTGTTTTATATATTATTGTTTACGTTCACAATATATCACCACTTCTATATATCACCACTATATATCACCACTTCAATATATCACCACAATATATCACCGTTCTTCAAAACATAAACTCAGTTGCTAGTCAGCGCTTGTATTGCCTTTGTCCCGCCTTTGTTGCGCGGTTCACCCACCATGAACTTTCGCAGATATGCTCGGGTGCCCGCGATCCTTCTGTGAGTAAGCGATCAGAAAAGAAGAGAGAGAAATGCAATCAAAAACTCGGTAATACAATCGCCTTTCTCGCGCTAGTTTTGGCAAGGAATAGAAACGTTTTGACGAGAAATGCTAGGCCTGAATTTAGCTCTTGAAGGAAGCCAACTACAAAAACTAAAAAAAGACTTGCAAAATGATTGTCTGATTCTTCGGTGCTTGAGTGCCAGGGCAGGGTATATAATTTAATTTGATCAGAGTGCCAGTCTATGTATCAGCGGCACAATTTTCACCGCTGCACGCGAGGCCGGCGTTTCTTGCAATAATTTCCGTGTCCTTCCTGCACAGACAGCCCATGCAGCTGTATCTTTTATAATTTGCCGACTACGGCTACGGACCTGCAACGCTTTGCATATCTCTCAAGAAGTGGGATAGAAATAGCTTTCTCGTGCAGTGTACGGTTCCTTATTGGAGTACACTTGCCTTGCTTCGGGGGAAGATATGGATTCTTGCCACTTGGCCCACCTTGTGTGAAAGGGCAGGAATGAAATGAAAATCTCCAGTGATACTCCGCCCTTATGTAAATCGCGGCAGCCACGTCAAGGCCGCGCCAAAATAATGCCAAGCGTCGTCCTTGACATCAGCGGGCCTGATTTTATTCCTTAATGCTTACTTCGTCCCATTCATCTCTGCAGCAACTATCTTATCAGGTGCCAATCTGTTCATGTCGTGAATCTTGTCTGAATTTTTCGAAACCCTCATTTACGAATAGCAACATGTTCATAATGTGTTCAGCATTCGTTTTTACATCTCATATGTAGTTCATTCGTGCACTGCGCCATTTTAAAGAGCTTTTGTAATGATAAGTACTTGGCCTCTGCGTGGAACTCATGTGGTAACGCAGCTCGTCAAATTATATATTCGCAGCTAAGATTGCAAGTGCTGTATTCGCAAACGCGTTGATGAGGCAAACTTCTTTTACAGACTTAGCAGTTATAGGCCAAGAAGTAGTAATAAAATTTTTTTTTACACAGGAGGACGCATGTCAGTTGGGCTATTAGCGCAAGGGCTTCATTGCCGCTGTTGATTGTGGTTCTATAGTGCAAAGCACACGGACACCCCCTTCGGGTACAACAACACTAAAAACGAAATAATATGCTCAGTCATGCGGAGGGTGCTAAATAGGACATAAACGTTGGCGCTGTTACATGAAACTGCTTAGTGTTCGTTGCAGAAAGTGAGAAAGCATGGTATTGTTGAATGATTGTGTACAAATGATTTCACTATGCCCTCAATTTCCAGATCTCTCCTTTGCACTTCTTCTCTGTATTCTTCCCTTTAAAATGAATCACATATGAATAATCAGCCCCACAATATGCCTTACTTCTTGTTTTATAGAGCTTCACCAGCTACCTTGGCCTATAAGTGATGTTCACATGAAGAACCAAACTCTCCTTTGCGCGACTTACGTATGGCGAATCCTTCCTCTTGTACTAAACGTGGAAGCTCTACAAAAGGCTCATAATCACTGCTCTTTAGACGAACAGTGTTTTTCGACATTAAAATTTTAGAAAAAACAGCTAAACACAAATCTCTAACACAATCTGTGAGCATGTTGCTTTTTAAGCATCTGGTAAAGTTATATTTCTCCAGATAGCCGCGCGTTCCGCCAATCACCCGCTCGTCAATTTCCACACCGCCCTGAACTTCCTGTGTCTCGCCTGAATCCAACTGTTTTAAAACTTGGCGGCATAAACGCCGTCTTAGAAGACCTAGCAACAGCTTTTGTTCAGTCCAAGTTACAGACAAACGCGAAAATATGACCATCATCTCCCAAATCTTCCCAAAGGGCGAGGGCACCCACAGAGTGCTGGGTTTAAAACTCTAAAGATGGCTATCCTCCTAACTGTATGCAATAACATTGCCGTATTTAATATATGCGCCCCTGCTGCTTCTTGAGAGCTCCTCGTAGCCTGAACTCTGCAAGCTTAAAGGATTGTTGGCCGAGCATCCTTTTGTGATGCGGACTTTGCCTCATTGCGGAATCACCGACTCCCCATGCCATGCGCTTATGACGAAACCATGAGGCGCTGGCTATTCACGTAAGCCGCACAATGCTCAACATCATATTACCCCTGCTGGCCTCGTTCGGAGCGAGCGCTCAAAATTTGGTCGGTGAGCTGAATATTATTTCCTTTGCAAGAAACGAAAGGTTCAGGTCAATAAAATCTTTTTTTTTTGTGTTCATGCTTTGGTGTGTGAGCTCGTTGGAGCGCGTCCTGCTTTATTTTGTTTTCTTTTTATTTTTACGTGCGGCAAAAATAAAAGACGCCTATCTGCGTCCACTTTTGGCATACTACAATCGGGCAGCTAAATCGGTAGCTTCAGTTTGCTAATGAACTAACTCCACTCTATCTCCATATATTGACTTAAATTTCGACACTTTCCTAAAAACAGGAGGTTCTGGTCGACGTTCAGTCAGGAAGAGAGTGCTTGTTGTAGTATATTAGATTTTGAAAAGCAGTCAGCCGTTCGGTATGCAGTGAGTACGTGAAATGATGTAGAGCAAAGTTCCACTCCAAAATTGGCGTAACTGCCTAATAAAAACAAATTTGATTCACTCATATCCAAATAAACCATTACATAAATAGTGCGGAAACTGAAGTCGAGCACATTACAATTAAGCTCTGAGACTCGGTAAGCTATTAGGCTGAATCTCTATTGAGCAGTGTTGGGAATCGGCAACGCAAAGCAACCGAATACCCCCGGGAGTTTTTTTTTTCTAGCTTTCGGGCTGAGAAACAGTCTGGCGAGCACTCAAACAAGCGCACACATTAAACGCTGACGCTTCTGGGCCCACGAAAAATACCACTGCTACTCGTAATAAACGATGTTTACATTACGAATGCGGAAGAAGGTAGTTATCAGTTAACATGCACTCGAGCTGCCACCACGCTCGAGAAGCTTGATTTGTAACAATAAATCATACCTGCTCAGAAAGATTCTACTCAAGTACTGCGCGCGTGCACTGTCGTAGACCCGCGCTCTGTGGTAAGTCGCAGTAGGTCAATAGTGACAATTCTAGGTTTTGAGAATAGCATTGCCTCTGAAGCTTTCACTCGATTTAAATGTTCCGAGCATTCTTAGAAACCTCGAATTATTGTCCTGTGTCGCTGATTTCCCTAATTTAAATCTTATTAAACGACCCGACTCCCGCTTATATCTTTTTTAACTGAATGCTGAATGTAGGAGGAGTCAACCAACGCGTGGAGTCCCGTGGCGGCTTGCGTCTCTGCAGGGACTTTGTATCGCACTCATAGCAAATGCGCTGATTTCACAAGGTGAGCCAACATTCATTGCCTCCTGGCACGAGTCACTCATGCCCAACTCAATGCTGGGCACTCATGCCACTACTCATGCCCAGCTCTCCCTTGGCGGCTTGCACCTCTGCCGTCGGCGGAGTAAGCGAAGCCCCACTACTCATGCCCAGCTCATTGCTGCACTCATGTCACTACTCATGCCCACCTCATTGCTGGGCATGAGTAGTGGCATGAGTGCAGTGGGGCTTCGCTTACTCCGCCGATGGCAGAGATGCAAGCCGCCACGGGAGAGCTGGGCATGAGTAGTGGCATGAGTGCCCAGCATTGAGCTGGGCATGATTGACTCGTGCCAGGAGGCAATGAATGTTGGCTCACCTTGTGAAATCAGCGCCTTTGCTATGAGTGGGACACAAAGTCCCCTGTGTTAATCCTTCGAAAAAAAGAGCAGAACTCGTTTGCGTCCCTCGTACATATACCTGCGTGTGGTTTCGCGTCTCCTGCGCACGACTTCGCACGTGTGTACCGCACCGCACAGCAGTCGTGTTATCAGCGAAAACATACCAAGAGTAGGAAGAGTCTGTCTTCCCTCAAGATTGATAGGTGTCGCCTCCTGCCTCTGTGACGATAAAGATTATGACGACTTCACACTTAACGCATTTGTTGGCATGTAAGCTAGTGCTTGATGCATATAAATATTTAGAAATCTCGGTACTGTGTTGAAGTGTGATGATTCTAAACGCAGGGAACGAATAAGCGCGTGCTCGCAGTATTGAAAAACCAAACTATGGATGAAACTGGCAATGGCACCGGCACACTGCCCATCAAAAGTCCAAGGCACGCGCAATCACGCGGAATGTCGTAAATCCTGTCGGTTTCGCTTTCAAAGCGCACTGTGGTAGATTACCGCTGTGTTGTTGTAAGGAAACAACGGCGAAAAAAGAAATATTATACACGGGCGATACAGAGAAATTCCAAAAGCGAAGCACCAGAAAAGTGCGGAACAATTAACCGTCGACGCGCTTGGTCGGCTCTTGTAATGACTCGCACTGTGCCGACAATGGCTGCGGCCACTAAACCAGAGACAGCGGCTCCGAACGCCGATGCTGGCGCGATCCTGGCATCTGTGAAGCATTCCTGCGCCAACAGCTGAAGTGGGCATTATTTGCGCGCGCGGTTGTGGAGCTGGCAGTAAGCGCGCCTTCGGTGCGTGAACGCGGATACCGGAATGATGCGAGCGAGGTTTGCCTAGCGAACGCAGTTTTATTTGTTTTTTTCTGGCATCTTGCGCGTTCCACGAGGAAGAGGGGGTGGGGGGGGGGGGGGGGGGGCGCTTGTTGAGCAGCGCTTAGCGTTTCAGCACTGCGGAAAGGGTTGGAAGGAATCGGAAATGCTTTCGAGGTGTCTGCATTTTTGCGTCCACGTTATCACGCGATTTCCTGCATTCGGTGCTGTTTTCAGCTTCTGTGGCTTCGCGGCTTCGTTTACTGCATCCCCAACGCGTTTAGGTTGTTTTCGATAGCTACAACATTTGGTGGTGTGAATGCGTCTCATGTCATCAGAATTGATTCAAGCAGCCGCGTTTCGATGGAGGCGAAACGCAAAAGGCGCCCGCGTGCTATACGATGTGTGCACGTTGAAGACCCCCAGGAAGTCGACATTATTCCGGAGTCCTCCACTATCGCACTTCTTTCTCTCTTTCTTCTTTCACTCCCTCCTTTATCCGTTCCCTTACGGCGCGGTTCAGGTGTACCATCTAGCACGGAAATGTCCGCACATGCGTCCTGAAGAAAACAAAGTTTTTCCATCCATCTGGTGTCTACCGAGATGTGCGACAGATAATGCGCAATTTCCTTTCCCCAAACACACACTTAGAAGTGGAGTGCTAGGTATACCTCTAGTTGTAATAGATACTTGTCCCGTATTCAGCTCTTTTTTTTCCAGAATCACCGCACTCCTCCCGAGCCAGACTGCAGTCACAACCTGTGAAAGGTGGAGGGTGGGCGGGGGGGTGGGGGGGGGGGGGGGGTTACTCCATCGGTTCTGAGACTCTTGCTACGAGCGGGGAATCGAGCCGTGGAACTTGGGGTTAAGGGCTGAAGGTGCTAACGCTCGACCACTGCCAAGACGGTCAAAGCTGCAGTTAAGTAGCTGTTTATGTTTGAGTTTCAAAAGAAAACATTCGGTGGAGGTTTTTATGGCTGGAAAAAAAAAATTTAGGTTAGAACAGAACGCCAACCAAAAAAATGAAGAAAAAAAAAACACGACGTTTCAGAACCTACTCGGTTCCTGATAAAAGAACCAAACAGGTTATGAAACGTCGTTTTTTTATTTTTTCTGGCTTGGCGTTCCATTCAACTTAAATTTAATGGCTGAGTTTGAATCTCGCAGCTGATTTGTGTGAACATTTTTTGAACTTCAGTGGCCAACTGTCTTATAATTAACAGTTCGCTGTCGCATTAGTTTGCGCAGCTCAATAGACAATGAATCAAGACAGGGAACGACAACCCTATATGTGGGAAGTGCAAAGACAATGTGCTGCTTGGAGGGTGCAGAAAAATCATTTTAATACGTTTTGCGCTCTGCGGACATGCTTGCCCACGAAAAAGCTAAACGGCAGGAGTGGCTTTATATTTTATCTGGACAACTATGAGAGCTCGAAAGTGAACAAAAAAAAAATACCGACCAAAATCCCGCAGTAATCATTCCAATCTATTAAAATAATACAACATTGGTGACGCGTATGTGTACAGGCTCCGAAGCCGGTGACTAAACTGACCACAACGAATTTTTGTGGGCTCACTGTAGGCAGTTTTGTTCCATAGTAAGCTTAACATCTGCTGCTGAATTTGATATCCACTGCACTCTTACTAACAACGACGAAATAATCATGCAGACAAGGCGCAAAGAAAAGCCCTAAAGAAAAAAGGGGCTGGATATTGATTACCCCAGGGTAAAAGTGTGGTCAAAGTCACTAAAAACTAAAACTTCATGGGGGCCAAGCAGGTCGATGAATACGCGATGCGTGCAATATCTCCATAATGGGCATAACAAGGATGCAGCAGAGCTATTGCGTTACCTCTTGTGCAACACTGTGATCGTTTTGTATTTCTTTTCTGCTTGAAAATGTACAAATGCAAAAATTTCATCAGGTCATTGTTGTGCAAGCATCAAACAACTTCGATATAACTACGTGCTTCCGTTTTTAAAAGAGTGAGCTCTTATTCATAACTTCGCGATTTTCCTGGTGCCTGCTACCACCCTGACATCAGAGCGCCATCTGTGCCAGCAACTAGAAAACAGCACATCTCGCTTTGAGACTTGTAGCACCATCTACAATAGCATTGTAGAAAAAACCACATGCCGCGTGCCAATGATGACGACACAGTCCAATATGGTGGGTAGAGGTGGAACTATGTGAATATGACGTCAGAGGACGAAATGACCGCATAGTTTCGGTTTATCGAATCCAAAATGGGGGCCATTAAAATTGGTTGCGCCCTCCCAATCGTTCCCCCCCTCCCACCCTTCCGTTTGGGACGCATCTTAAGGGGGTGTAAATCTACAACGGGTAAACGTGTATCGTAATTTCTCTGGCGCTAGGCGGCGTGCGTGCACGCGTAGCCGGGCATGGTGGCAATCCACCCCGTTTTAAATGGGACGCTCTTCTGTTCCAATTATCCATCCGTAATGAGCCGTCTCCATCGGGAGCTCCTCTCAGATGCGCTCGTTTCGCCGATACGTTCACTACCACAGTGCGTTTGAAGAAGGACATGGATGTATCTCCCTTTAATCTCATTCATATCAATTCTAGTGAACCAAACAGCTAACGCTCGTTACTTCAACGTCTTCCAGACGGTGGCGGCCTTCCTTCTTTCTTACCGCACCGCTCACGCGCATGTATTTTTGTGCTTAAGTGCAGCATATAAACTGATTGCCATGTCCAGTACAAGGTCTCCAGATTTTGGTCGACAAGAGACCATAGCAACAAGGAAATGAAACTACAGGCTTGAACATAAATTAATTTCCTTGAAGCGACGCTCAGTAAAAGAAATAATATTCGGTACTTCTCGGGCAAACAATTTTCCCAGTACATCAAGTGGAAAGTCATCATTATCGGTCGCGCAACACGCAAGGGGAAATGCCAACCGATGTGTGCGTATGGCGACTTCGCGTCGCACGCGTTAGGGATGCACAGGCGCGGTCATAAAAAATGTCAGCCAAGATGACAACGCCCTTAATAATCTCCCCGAGCCATATTTCTCTATGCGATCTTCGTGCCCACCCGCGGTGTCTGGTTTCTCCGTTTTTGTCATTTTTCTGTGCAGCACTTTTCAATTCGCCTGATTAAACAACGCTTGCGCAAATGTAAACAGTAATCAACCCTGAAGTCCGGCAACGCATTGAACGCTCTGGAAATGTGTCGGCGCAGTTTACTCAGTGCATTGTTACTACTGTGGTGTGAAGGGACAAAATAGTGTGAGCATTAAGACGCTTCTTCTTTCTATTATTCTTAATCTCCATCAGACTATGAAGGTATTCGGGCAAGACGATAAGAAAGACACAGATTGACACAGCGCAACAGAACGAGGACGAGAAGAAACACGAAACATAGGACAGCGCCTGTCCTGTGTTTCGTGTTTCTTTTCGTCCTCGTTCCGTTGCGCTGTGTCAATCTGTGTCGTAGAAAGTATGCACCAACTAGGCCACACCAGAATCCTCTTAGAACGTTAAGAAACATTGAAATAAAAAATGGAAATTTCATTTATTTCTTTTTTAACGTCTACATTCTGGATGTCAATTTTCTGGCAGTGACAGCCGCATTCGATTTACCCGAAGGTTCTTTAGTGCCATATGTGATAAATAAATGAGCTTGAAATAACTTGAGTCCACTCCTGAATTTCCAGCCCTCGCGCTCTAGTGTTAAGGCAGAGAACCTGGATGAACGGTGTCAGTAGGCGCTATTGGAAACATAAGGTGTTAATACTCCCATGCCAGTTGATATATACACTCCAACTTTTGCTGTCCGATAATCTTTGCAGAGGAAGTTGCCTCTCAACTCACCTTTACACCTCGTCGGTTGCTTGATTTTCAGATTGGTAAACACAACACTAAGAAAAAGAACAAATACACACCTGGTTGCAATCAAGACGATTTCTGGCACTTTGTGTTCATGAAAGCTATCATCGATTTAAGGACTTAACTTTTGCGCATGCGAAAGTAATAAGCCTTGAAGTCCTCCGTTTTTCATCAAGTCGTTGCTATGAAGAATGAGCTAAAAGATAAAAAAAAACCATTGCATACTATGAAAAGAAAAAAAAGCGCAGTAACTGTCGCACCTTAGGTGAACACTGCAACTACGTATGAGGGATGGAACGAAGGACGGAATGAAAGAGGGAAAGAAGAAGTGTCAGCGTAATGAACAGCTCCAAATAAATTTCAACCACCTAGGGTTCTTTAACACGCTTTGTATCGCACTGAACACGGGCGAATTTTTATTTTGGATGTTACCTCCATCGAAATGCGCTTGCCGTGGTTGGAATTCGATCCTTCTAGAAACCTTCGGCTGGACACTCGAACACCAGATCACTGAGGCACAACAACGAGTCAGAAAAAAAAAAGATGGAAACGTTGTTTGGCCGTTCTTGCTGAAAAGACATTAAAATGGAGGATTATTATTTCATGCTTCACACGACAGACAGAACAAGCGAAGCGAAATGGAACGTCATAATTTGTATTTTGCGCTAACCAAAACCACGTCTGGTTAATAGTTGCGCCGGAACGAACTCGTTGTCTGCGTTTTAAATTTTTAAAAATCACGAGGCGAGTTTTCTGCGAGCACAATCGAGCGTGAACAATGAGAGAAAAATCCGACCATACTTATTGATTGCATTAGAAGCCATGCTTCGCCATATGTTGTTTCATTGTTTGCATGAGCTGACTTTAACTAAACATGTTCTTTACTAACTTTATTCGGACTCACGCACTCATGACACAAAAAATATAAAAAAGTTACATGCGACATACTTGCAGAAAAGAATGTTTAATTTCGAGCCCTACTTTAGGATACGATATAAGTATTCTTTATTCTCTACACTGTAAGTAAAGTATGCTATCTGCAGCCAAGTTCGTCGGTTGGGTGCTGCGTCTTTGGAGGTACCGGGAAGTTAAGGTGCGCAGTTGAAATATGGCTTTTCTGCCACCACAACCTGCGCCTACGTTGGAGTTCCAGCTCGTGAATCAAGTAGATAAGAGTGATGAACTATGTGTAGTGTCGGTGGTGTGGCTGCGGGAGTCAGGACAGCGCTAAACATCGTGATGAATAATTGTAGCTCGAATCCTGAAATGCTCACGAACAGTTAGAAACAACTACAAATAAAAAAAATAGACCGAGTGGAAACCGGTAATGCCACCGCGTATCATATGAGGCTGGAACTCGCCTCGCGGGGAGCAGCTAACGAGATGGAGGAACTTTGGAATTTTATGTGGTTATTGTTCTTTGTTGGTCTTTATCTATAGACCTGGATTACTATATACTACGTTTTGCTACTTGTGGCTAAACAAAACGTAACCAACGTAGCAGGTATAGAGAACCAAAAGTATAAATGGGATCACATCGTATAGCGCTGTGAAAAATAGAGAACTTAGCATTATGAAAAGATGCATGCAAGTTTAGTCGCAGCCAATCTGGTTTTTCTATTTTGCGTATCTTTCAGCGAATATAGTCGTGAGGCATTCATTGTATTACAACGCTTGCTTTGTCTTTAATGCGTTTACGTAGTGGGGGCGTAATGGAGCGCGCAGCAGTGATTGAAGACGCGGGCATTGTGGGGAACAGCTCAAGCCGCTGCTACGGATAACGGTGCGATACCCCCGAAAGTAAAATTCGACAGGTCAAACGCAGCAAAAATTTTAACTGACGGCAACGGCATAAAGGAAGTTTAAATAATTTAATTTCTCCTCATGTGCCGCTTGTTGCGGAGATAGAGGGATAAAGAGGTAGCAAGAAGGCAGGGATGTTAATCAGAAGGGTGTTTCGGTTGGCTACCCCTGCACTTGGAAGGAGGGATGAGGGGATTGAAAACAGAAAGATAGAAGGTGTGTGGAGCACAGACAAAGTTTGTCATTCAAGCCATTCGCTCTCACGAATGGGGTATTAGGCCCTAGAGGGCCGTCCAGAGCCCAACACAGTGGATCTCTCGATCGCAAAAGGCTGTCTGCAATCGTAGTCGTTCATGTGGGTGTTGTTGGCTGCGGAACTCAGCTGCAGACCGAGGGGCTGCAGTTCAGCTGAATCACGAGAACTAAATGTACCGGCTCCAGTACTTGCAGGGCATTGTGCAGGGATTGCAGGGCTTGCAGGGCAGAACAGAGCGGGCACGGCATTCACGAAGGACGTGAGCATGTTGAGGAAAACTTTGCATGAGACACTAGGCTGCTCGTTGGACACTCTGAAGTTCCCAAATCTTTTCTCATAATCGACAAGGTTGTGTATGAGGTTTCATTTGAAGGGGACCGCTGATACTGACATTCTTACTTCGCAAAAAGCAACGGAGGTCGATGCCTGTTTTGGTCAGAGCACTTCATAATTGGCGCTTAACCAGAGGCTTGGAAGCCTCTCCAGACAACCAAGACGCGTTGCATTGCTGCTTAAACAGCGTGCATCTTGTCTCGTGGCTCTCACCAGAAGCGTTGATAATTACATTTTTTCCTTCATTTAAAAACCTCTTCATTTGTCTTTCTCGCGCTGCTTTACGCAAGTCTTTCTTTCTGCGTAGATTAAACTTCTGTGCACAAACAGACGAAGCAGCCTTAAAAGTGTTATAGCAGCACGGTTTGAACGATTGTACAGTTCCTCTGCTTTTGACTCTGTCCCAGTCTCCCTGGCACTACAGTGGGCTCAGGGCTTAACCCCCGACGATCGGTCAACCATAAGAACAACATCATACCGTTTTCTGTCGTAAAATTCATTATACTGAACGTCCCTTTCCCCATCCGCGTCTACTTTTTTAATCTTTAGTTTTCCTTCCTTCAAATACAGTTTAACCGGTGTAATTTTCAACTCGACGGTGTATAAAGTGATAGTACTTCGTTACTTGGCGGGTACGGGCTTTTTGTTTTGCCATTTTAACCTAGGCGCTTTCTCTCCTAGCAGCATGACTGGAAAATGTCAAGTATACCTGCATTGCGATAAAAAAATACCACCCAGTCATTACCAAGCAACTGTTTTAATAGAATTCTGATAGAGAGAATTGACAATATTTAAAGAAGAGCACCAAAGTTCATTTTGACAAATTATCATTCAACTGACTCCGTAACTAAAATGTTCAAGGAAGTCAAACTACTTCCACTTTCAGAACGCAGAATGATAGCTGATTAAAAAATTTCTATATTTCATTCACTGCAGCCCGTCATACTTTTAACATACAAGAGCTCATAAAACAGCGCTGTCTCAAACAGTCAGAAACAGCCACCAACACAAAATTCAACGCACCAGCTCAGATAGATGCATATAAGTACTCCTTTTTTCCCCCAGAACAATAGAGGAGTGGAACTTGTTGCCACATGAAATACTAACATTAGACATTGTAAATAAACTTGAAAGCAAGCTGACTGAGCTTTATACTTTGGCTAGAAATACGTAGCTGCTGCGTTAAAGATGATAAATTGTATAATGAAAAAACAAATCTTTCTGGATTTTATGCATCTGTTCCATCTAGCGGATGTAGCAATATGACGACACCTTGATGTATTTTGTCTGCGGCGTCTTCTTGCTTTGCATTGTGCCTTTTCTTGTATCATTCCTGTTTCGTCTGTTATTCTGTTTATCTTCAGATTCAGATTCAGATTTATTTCAACAACACTTGGTTGCCGAGGAGGCGAACAAAAAGGCAATCAAAAGTTGCCTGACGAAGCGTCCGCCCCCTTTACACTCTACCACCGAGCAGTGGGCAGGTTTAACCAAAGAAAAACAGATCATAACACCAAAGAGACATTGCATATAACATTATGCACGAAAACATCAAAAAGAAAAAAACAAGAAAAAACAGCACATATTCATTTAGGGTACACAATTAAGAAATGCTGTAAAAAGTATATTCGCGAGTCAACATTGTTGCACAGAATTGCACATCAAATACAAATATCGGTGTGACTGAACATAACAAAAGGCAAGAAGAGCTGAACTAGGCCGGCCCAAAGTAAAGTTTCCTTTCCTAATAAAAACATGGATTTTCCTTTTTTTAATATAGGGCAGATATGTGCAGAAAAAGTAAGCCATTGCTATGTCACAAAAAGAAATGGGTTAACTTTTTGCTAAATGCTTTCGTGGAACGACTGTTGTGAATGGTTTCTATAATACCGGGTACTTATTTAGAAGATCAGCGATTCGATATTTTAGCGTTTGTGTACCGTAGTTCGTACGCACTAGTTCTTTTCTACAGGTCATATGCCGAAGGTTATGGTCGTGGTTTCTAAAGAAGAAAGTTTGCAAGAACCCAGCCGGGTCCATTTTTATTTGATCATATATTTTCAAAGCTACTCTTTTGTTCATGATATTCGTGATAGTTAATATCTGATGTTTTTCGAAAAGTGGGGCACAGGGGGCTCTATATGGAGAGTTTTCTATTAATCGTATGACTCGTTTTTGTAGTATAAGCAGGTTTTCCATGTTTGCTTTTGTCGTAGTTCCCACATACAAGAATACAATATTGCAAACGAGAAAAAACTAGACCATAATACAACTGCTTTTTTAACCACATTGGTAGTAGTTCTTTTACTTTGAAGATAATTCCGATTGATCTGGAAATATCTTTTCGTATTTTTTTCTATGTGCAGAGACCAGCTCAAATTTTCTTGAAAAATAACCCCCAGAAATTTGTTGAGAGTTTACTCGTTCTGGGTGTTCCCCACGAAATTGTATAATAGGTTCTCTATTGATGGCTTTATTTCTGGGACGGAAAATAATGTACTTTGTTTTATTAGTGTTCAAGGCTCATTGATTAATGTTAAGCCATTGTGATAGGTTGACTTAGACCAGCTGTTTGTTTGCCTTTCAAGCATTTCTAAGTCTGTTCCAGAAAAAAATACATTAGTATCGTCTGCATACAGAGATAATATCAGGCGTAAGTGGAATATCGATAATGTCATTAATATAAAACAAAAACAGTAAGGGCCCCTAAGATGGAGCCTTGTGGGACCCCGTATTTTATTGTTCCTAGACCTGATTTTGCTTGGTTTATCTGCACGTATTGTTTTCGACTATCTAAGTAACTTTTATTAAGTCAAATGCAATTCCTCTGATTCCATAGTTGTATAACTTTTGCAACAATATATTGTGTTTGATAGAATCAAATGCTTTCTTGAAGTCAAAGAAAAGTCTCTATTGTATGATATTTTTGCTCAAAGTTTCTTATTATTTTATCTTTAGCAATAAGTAACGCTTTTTCAGTGGACTTGTCTTTCTGAAAGCCATATTGTTGTTCTGCAATTATACCTTCTTGTTTACAAAAATTTAATAAGCTTGTTTTGCAAGAGACCTGTAACGGCCTCCGGCTAAACAGTATTGACAAATTAATTAATTAATTAAATAATTAAATTATTAATTAATTAAATACAAAACACAGAATATACGCGACGAAATGAATGCAGGCGAAACAAGTTATCTTTTCTTGTTACAACTACGTACAGGGATTCGCGCACCGCGGGTTCTAATTTGATCTAACCGTGAAGGAACTATGTTTGCAGCGCGAAATCATAGGCAAAGGCGGCCGCATCAGATGTTGTGGAGCTGCGCAAAGGGGGGAGATGGTCGCTGGACGCCTTGGTACGCCTTGGTATGCGGGGATGGTCGACCGCTCTGGCGGAAGGAGAGAGAGAGAAGTGGTGGGCCATGGCAACCAATCTCGAGGAACGCTGACCGCTATCCGCTACGTCGCACGCTTAACAAGCCGTGACGGATGACCACGCCAGGGCCGCTCTGCAAGCGTTTCGGGGAATTCTCGAGGGAGGACACTCAGTTGGAGAAGAACGACCCAGGTTTTGGGGAAACGGCACTGTTCTGTTGTGCCACGTGCGCCGGTGCGATGCAAGGTCGCGCACCGATTACCTCAAAGACTGGAATCTCAGAATGGTAGCTCGTGAGGAGACCTCAAGGTATCTGGGTCACGAGATGCGCAAGAACTCATCTGATGTGTACCTGCTTTAATCTGCTGAAGGTGCAACTTTAGGAGCACCATAATTTAGTATGTTGAGTACGAATCGTCGACAATGGGACTCAGAGATAACGACAATCACTTTTTAGCTATACATTTTAGACTTTTCCTTACCTGCTCTAGCGCAGCAAAGTTGGCTGCGCGGTCAGTCATTTGATCTAGGAATCAGGCTGTGTCGAGGAGCCAGCTGCCAATACAGATGGCTTAATAATAAGTGAGCAGAATGACGTGTTATGTTCAATTTGTTTTCTTTGTGTTCAAATGACATTACAGAAGCAGCGTGTCTATCAACAAGTTGGTACCTTTGCTGTGGGTTTACTCGTATACACATCAGGTTTATGCCACAGTTTTTACACAAACAAAACTTGATCAAACTGAACGAAGGAAGAAGTGTAACGTGAAGACATGTAGAACACTTGGCTCTTAACCGAGATTTTTAATGCGAAAAGAATTAGATGGCTCATCGAGACAAAAACGCGGCGTCGCCCAAACAAGTGGTAGCCGTTACAGCAACTCGCGACTGTAGGTTGAAACGGTGTGTGACGCCATTCAAAGGCGCAAAATACGGAATGTTAAACAGTAATAGTGACTGCTAGTACTTGAAACTGCACCCATCTACAAAATAATATAATATAATTAAAATATGGTGGTTTATGGCTCGTTCGGAGTTTAACGCCAAAAGCGACTTAGGCTATGAAGGACGCCGTAGTGAAGGGCTCTAGTAATATCAACCACCTGGGATTTTTTTAAAGTGCCCTGACATCGCACAGTACACGGGCCTCTAGAATTTTGGCCTCACATCGAAATACGACCGCCGCGACCGGGATCGAACCCGCGTCTTTGGGGCGAGCAGCCGAGTGCATAACCACTGAGCCACCGCGGCGGCTTTAATTGAAAAAAATAAAATTAATTAGGATACCATTGGAATAGAATTAAAATAATTCCCAATTACTCGTAACTAAGCTCCTTAAGTAGTCCCCGAAAATTTTTTTCGAAAGAGCACAGATTTATAAGCTAACAACGTGGGGAACACATTTTCGCCCATGCTGTTAGTCTGATACAGTTTGCGATCCCTGCGTAGCCCTTTCCATATCGGGCCTAACCACCGTCGAAGAGAGTCCTACTAGTTTCCGATGAATGTCTTTTGAAACAAAGAAAGCATAAGTCCAATTGTATTCGGCAGTCATTTTTGCGCAGCTGTCTCTGTTCGGGAGGGCGCCATGTCATGCATCAGTCATGGCTTAAATAGGATGATACTTTGATTCTACGCACAGCAAATAAGAAGAAAGAGCACGCGAGAAAGAGGCCCGCAGAGCGAAACTAACAACTCAAAGATGAACCACGTGAATTAGGCAATCTCATTTATTCCGTCTGGAGGTCCCTCGGGAGAATTTCAGACAGCCTAACTTAATTTGGAGCTCTGAATTATAGCGTGCTCTAAATTCCAGAGAGTATTTCTCGGGTTTAAAACAACCTGCTTTGCTCCCCTACGCTAACTATGGGATTCCTATGCATTTAAGGGAAGATTAAAGTGCTCCCACCTCTGGTCAAGATCACATCTACGGCTTCATGAAGAACTGCGATACCTCTGTTGTCCCTTTTTTAAATACACTATTTAGAATATTTTTGAACCAGCACATTGACTGCTGATTGAAAGTGCGCAAATATTCACATCAATAAGAGCTGCGCAAAAGCAATACTAATCTATCTTCAGACAATTTCTCTGACTAGCGTATCTTGGAAAACATTAGAGCATATAATTTGCACTTAACTAATGCAGCCCACTTATCAGTAGCAACTTTTATCCTCAGCGCACATGATTTCAGAGCCAGATTTTCACGCGACGTACAAACTAGTAGAAACTACTCATGACATTGCCTCTTCAGTTCACTCTAGTAATAATTTATATTTTATATATATTTTTTTTGGGGGGGGGGGAGCATTTGGTTCAGTCTCGCGTGCATACATGTTACGGAACCTGTCTATTTTTAGCATACCAGCTTAACTTGTGGCCTGAATTTATGCTTTTCTTCTCGATAGAAGACAGCGAGTGCTTCTCGGCGGCAAAACATAATCTTGTACGAATATATTACCTGGCGTCCCGTGAAGATCACTTTTGGGGTTCTTTCTTTTTCTGATGTTTTCGACCACCTTGCTTAATCTGGTTCCAGCCGAGTGAGACTGTACGCGGATGACTGCTGCAGAACATTGTTACATAACATAAACAAATTATTCGTAGCATATCAGATTTTTTTTCAAGCATTTTCGCAAATTTATCAAACGTACTTTTCTAGTAAAATAATAAAACCATCTAAAAAACTCTGGAAATACTAGGCAATCACAGCGTACGCCTAGACGGTTAAAACCAAAAACAGAGTCTTTCATGTTTTCCTTAGTTTCAGAACCGAAGCACCATTAAGAAAATTCAATGCTTTCCGAACTAAGCTGAAATCGGGAAAGCGAAGGCCAACAAAATTAATCTTGAATGCGTATTTTCAAATGCCAGTACGGAACACCCTGAGACTGCCCTGAAAATATTTAATAATTAGCTACGCCTCGAGAAAAAGAAAGCCGCTCAACTCGAAAACATAACACGCAAAAATCGAATGCTTTCTGGTCCTGAGAGCGCGGATTATATTACGTATAATTTTTATTAATTTAGCTAAGTCAGATAATCATAAAGTAAGATAATAAAACTATAAAGGATAAGTAAGAGGATGATTCCGATACCCGGTCACATCTGCCTAGGTGACGATAAGGCATGCATGAAAAATTCAGAAATACACCTACATTCTAAGCGGTACTGTGAGTACAACAGCCCTGTAGGGCCGCGTGTATTCTCGATAATGATACTCAATCAGTTCTCACTGCTTGGGGTTATTTCTTAGTGAATCAACGCCACGGCAGGAGGCCAAAAAAATTGAGGACGGGATAACCCACAGCGCTGAACTAACAAATAGTTTATAGTTTATTCAGGGTGCCAATGTTTTCATGCATGCCAGCAACACCCGGAAAACGGCATATCGCTCTGAGCAAACAGAATGTCTACATTGTAATGGATCTAGGAAAGCGAGAATTCGTGTTGCTTACTCGAGATAGCAACAGATGGGGTGCTTACAGATGTCGCACCAAGCCTCATAATCTGGCGAGCCTCGATGATTTCTATGGTATGCTGATCTTTGTTCTTAGCGACAACTCGGGGCGCTCGCAGCTTGGAAAGCTCACAGGGAAGACTACCTTCCACGGTAGTTACCAATGATATCGCAGTTATCGAGCATCCAGTGAGAAATGTCTGTGTTGTTCAGAGCACAGTGGAATATTCCGCTTTCTCCTGACATCAACCGCTCATCAGTTCCTTCATTTGCGCAAAATGTGAGATATTGAAGGACTCCCATGTAAAACGTGGACGCTGCCGGTGAACACTGGCGCCCGTCGACTACGTCCCAAGAGGGAATAAAAATGAATGTGTATACAGTTAGAAGAAAAGAAACTTAGTAAAAGATGTTGCACTTCTGGGACAAGTAAACGTTTGTACTCGATTGAGTGTTCGCTGTTTTCATCTCGCTTGCGCTTATTTTCTTATCTTTTGTGCACAAGGACGAGCACGCGCACTCAAGTCGCCTTGAGGGCATTAACACGAGGTGCGCAAGAATTGGACCTTTCGCTGGCGCGTCTGTGTTTTTCGCGAGTGCGCTCTTCTCAAAGCGGAATCCTTCACTCAGACATTATCTCTCCCGAAACAGAAGCGAAGTGTGAAAGCTTCCTTTTTGCTCTAGTCCTTTCTTCAGAGTAAGTGCCCTTGTGTTTGTCGAGTCGATGGGATTCTCGAGTTGTCTCCAGCTATCGACCCGTCAGCTGGCGCGCCACTTTAGGCTGCGGTAAGTTTGGCCACGTTAGGTCGTCTCCGTTCCTTCACCTCCGACAATATTTTCTTCCTTTATTTCTTCCTTCCTTTCTAAGAGCCGCACATCTTCAGCTGCTCTTTTTGTCAGTATGCGTTTACAGAAACAATAGGTTTCATACTTTCGAGCTGTCTCTGCTATGAGGCTTTCGTCAGTATCGACCATAAGCTGAGCTTTGCAGTTCGTAGCTTTGTACGCACCGCCAGCCATGCCTGACGTTTCCTTGTTGTCTTACGCAGCAACTTAAGCGCGCTCTTCACGGTCGAAGCACTCAGCTTCGAAAGATATATGTACGGCAGCAGCGGAAACTAAAAGCCTGCACGGAAATGGCGGGTTGAGAGAAGTGCTTCTGCACATGCCGTCGAGGGATGTGCCAAAATAAAAGGAGACGTCTCAGCATTTGCTTTTGCGGCTAAGTAACTCTTCAGTCAGCTCCGCATTAAACGCCCCCCCCCCCCTTTCTTCATCACTCACGACTCCAATATGCCCCCCCTCTCTCTCTTCGTTGTTTCTCACGCACTACTTCTTAGCGGCAAGCGCCGTTTCCTGAACGGGCTATCTCACGCACCGGCATGCAGGAACCGGAACGCTTGCTATTGCTGTTATTCACTTGTTTAGGAATAAGCTAGTGACACTTGCACGCAAACAGCTAAATCTCTTCAGACGCCGCTCGCCATTTTTCTCCATAATTTTTTTTTTCGACTGTATGGTTTATGCACGCTTCAACAAATGCGCATATTTTGGCTTGGAATGAAAAAAAAACGGTAAATATTTTACCAGCACGTGCACAATTTAACGCGAAGTGTCAAAATGGCTGTAAACTCTAACGTGGAGGCACCAAGAGTTGATTAATGAGTATTGGAGGGATCAGGAGAACCGTATTATTTATTTTTAAGAGGCGCATGGCACTGGGAACTCAAATAAAATGATAATATTACGGCTGACAAAACCTGTGTGCGTGAAAACGGCGGAGGGCGGGCTAGGCTCTCAGGCTTACTGTTTTCAGTAATGTGTGTTGTGTGCTCAATTTGTCAGAAACGAAGAAATGACTGCTAGCTGTTACTACCCCGGAGAGAAGCTTTGAATTTGCAATGCACACATTTGCACAGACATCTCCATGAAAGGTGATGTGCTGTTCATAAATTCATTACTTTTTATCAGATCCAAAATTGCGCGCTGTCGAGTCAGTTGAATTATGCTTGAGCGACGAAAATAACGGTGATCTAGCGTTCCTTTCCTTCCTTCGCTATATCTCAAGGCTTATGATACAACACGCATTCGCGTGAGCTGGAACACAACGCTGAACCAAAACACAAGCCAAGAAGAGGCATGACTCACGGGTGATTGCGCGCTTCACCAGCTCTTTTGCTGAACCGGTCCCGAGAACCTTCAGTACGTTAGCGGTACTGACAGGTGAGAGAAAGCCAACTAACGGCTATTCAGCTTTAGAGTAAGTGTTTAGACGATATTTTTAATGACGTCATGGCACTCTGGCAAAGAGTGCTTCTCGCAACGAGAAAAAGTTTTCTGGAGAATTTCCTCACTCGTCTTGGCGTGCGCTTGCCGATGTTATACAGATACCTTTTCCTTCAAAAGGCAGGCAGGCGAAGCACGCTCTCTGAGGGATATTTTTAGGCATACTGCCAATACTAATGGATCGGTGCGAAAGTGCCAGAAACTGACACCACGAGCGCTGAGCGCGAAGTATGTCCAACGATCGCGGCGCCACCTCCCGTCAGTTCGTTCATCTCTTTTAGCGTAGGCAGCATGTGTCACTTTGTTCCCAACCAACTATCGCATCCACCAGATTGAACTGCTATTATTAGACTTATGTCATGTCCGAGCACAAAAGGTTCGATACTTTGAAAATTACTCGAGAATAAAAAGCCATTTTTATTTCTGAATTTCATGTCGTTAGAACAATTTGTATTTAATCTGACGACGTCGTGATTGCTTAGCTCAGTTCTACATCACTCTTTCCGCATAAGTAGTAACGAGGTGAGCAGCTGGGTTCCTTCTAGGTTTTACCAGAAATTTAAGGCCCAGCTACCCCCAGGCCCACGAAGTGCTTATTTGGTGGTTTACATTACCCAAGCGCAGACGGATCTATCACTGCCGTGTTGAGAACATTTGCAGACCAAAGTACTCCTGGTCATATGAGGAATTATTTAACGTTTTCTTTCTGTTTTCGCTCTTGAATCCAGTTTTGCAATCACGCAGCTGTGGTCACTGAGGCTGAACGACCTGTCAAATCAGGCATTGGCTGTGGCATCACAATCCATCCTGCTGCGCACGTGATCCCCCGTGAAAAATGGGCACGTGGAAGAGAACTTTGGAGTACTAATCGTTCTCGCCGTCCATTACATCAGTCAGTGATGAGAGATCGACCCACGCACTATTCATGAGTATTTTTCGTTATGTATATGAAGAAAGGCGGCTCTTGCAGCTAGTCCGGATCGATGGTTCCACGCGTTTAGAAGCGGACGTGTTTGCTACCGCGGTTAATATTTGTTTTGTTAGTCTTGCGTGCTACTATAAGTTTGCTTCTCTGCCCTGGTAAAGACCATAGAAACGCACTGATGCTAGCGGTTCCTAAGCCAGCTCGTCGTCCCGGTCTTGTTTCTGTGCTTTTTCGGGGTGACATACATTATTTGCTTGCTAACGTGTGGCAGGCAACCTTAACAAGCGAAATAGGCGTGGGCTATGACATTTCTCTTTTTATGTGCCGAGAGTTACAGGTCTTAGGTCTGGAAGACTGATGGCAAGTTAGGTTCACAGGATAAAGAAAGAAAAACGTCTCAGTTAAGGGAAAGCTTTTAATTCATTAAAGTTCAATGTACACACTCCCAGTCTGCAGTAAAGCAACCGTTCATGATATGCACTGGTACAAATGTGACTGAAAAGTCATGGTTTACTGAGTGAACACAAAGACTATAGGTCGCTTAACGTTGTTATTATCTTACACCCGAAATAGCCTTAAGAAAACGTCTTTTTTTTCTTTGTGTGTTTGATCGTACGCAAATTCCTTACTTCCTCCCCGTACATCTTTTTTGACTCAGCTCCTTTTATCTAACCTACCTTTCGAATTCATATGCCCCATCCATTTCTCCCAGTGGAGCATAGCAAACTAGTACCTTCCGCGGATTGATCTCCTCGCCTTTATTTCTCCCTCCCTCCCTCCCTCCCTCTCTCCCTCCCTCCCTCCCTCTTTCTCGTTTCTATGCATCGTCCTTTATACTTTTTCGGGTTACAGGGATTATTCTTTCTATAAGCAGGCTTCCTTTTTCTCGAACCAGAGCAGTCACCTCTGAACAGACCAAAAATTAAAAAGTAACAGTGGTGTGAAAGAAGAAAATTTATAACTCGCGATATTCGGTGCTCACGACAGACCTCAGCTCATTATTTTGTTCACGCAAATATTCAAAAAGAATTGTGTAATACTCTGGCATCGAAGAGTGGTGTTTGGAGCACCGTGTCAACAATGTTTTACAGCGACCATCGTTTCCCTGTTCCTTAAAAGAAATAAGTAAAATTAATTTGTAGCCCGTCCTTACCTCGCACTACGACATCCCAGAATTGTTGCGACTGAATGGTATATATGCCAATGCGCATGATTGATTTTCTTTTTGTGTATATCTGCCCTAATGTTACTTAGCTTGACTTGTTTAACGTCACACCATACTGCCGTGAAGCAAGGCTTTCTCACCATTAACTAAAAATTAAGTACATTAAATACATACATTTAGCTCCTTCACCCCATTTTTACGGATAATTTATCAGTTTGTTTGCCGCTCTGCTATCGTGAGCATACATGACACAAAATAAATACACTTGCCCAAAGTGCCCCATCGTTTGCACACTTGTGCTTTTGTAGACTTCCAATTACGCCACATTCATTTCAGTCTAACGCAATATCTGTTACAGAAACATCTTAGTAGCTGTAAAAACTGTATGATATATTTCGCTGCTCCTAGAAGTTCTCATAATAAACATATTACACATCTGCATAAATCTGTGCAGTTTGTCCCGCCTGTAACATGCAGCTGCGCAACAGCTCGCATTACCCCCTCCGTTGGTCCTGCATGACGAAATGAATAAATCATTTGTCCCAGGCTTGGCGTTCACCCCCTGTTACCTTTACGCAAGGGAGTGAATGTAGCGCGCTTGTCCCCTGAGACTGTTTACGGTGTCCGGACAACATTACGGAGATGTGCATCAGATCAGGCTTTTGTTTTCTTGCCTGAGCCGGCCTTTCGCCTTCCTAGCATGCGTCCTCTGGCGTCATGAGATGCGGGTTCAGTGTAACGGCTTACGTGAGCGCTCAACTTAACGATGTGGCCCGGCTGCCACAACACGGTCCGGCCGACGTGAGCTGAGTGTCAACAAGTGCGAGACGCTGACCCGGAGAGGACCCGGCGCAACCTCGCTTCTCTTTGGGCTGATTGAATTGCTGGTCCCAAAATTCGTTGTGTCGCTGGCAATAAGTATTCATTTGTGTGGGTCATTCGTTACGAGTTGACCGCACCATGCAGTGAATTTCAGAAACAATTCTTGATTTGGCGAGACCGGCAGCCAGAATACTATCAAAATTCGGCTAAGAGTTCGTAGACAGAGCCTAGCAATACCTTTATTTCTAAACTGGTTAATAGTATTTGTATTGTAAAGCATACATATTAAACGGAAGTGCAGCTGAAGTTTCTGTGCTATCTCCAAGTAATCAAGCTTATTATTTACGGTAGCAATTTACGGTAAGACATTGGCAGAGGCAATGGGTTTTGGCGTACCGATTTGTCTGCTTTGAATCTAAAACGAGTAAATTCCACAAGAAATCTGCAAGTAGACACAAATGAGCAGAGATGCGAATGTTAAAAGAGCTATTTGTTAAAGACCTTAGTTAATACTATAAATCGTAAAAGAGTGAAATCTATGAGGCCTGTGATACTTAGCGAATGGCGTGCGGCATTTTACTGTGAAAGCAGTAAGAGTGACACTAGGTAAAAATGCCGGCGTTAACTGCGTGACACAGAAAAGTTTCACAGTGTGAAGTCTCAGCGAGTGAGGTCTCCGCCCGCCATTAATCCCGATACATCCACCTCTTCAAAACCTTGAACCACTAGAATCCCACGCGTCGGCGGGACATAAAGTGACACCGATATTGAATTAAAACATGCAGTGGTGAAGTCCTCCAGAAGCACCGTCAACCAACCAGCTCCCCACCCTACCCACCACTTGAAAGACTGCCCATGGACACATTGCCATCCTTCAACCTCCAGAAAAACTCTGTCGCATGCTTGAAGCCCCGGTTTAGTCGAAAATCATTATTTATAATAAAAGCAACAAAATAATAATCGAGAGGAAATCTCTCTCCGCTCCGTCCCGTCAGGTTTCGGGATCATCCTGTCAATTTCGATGCGTTAGCAATAGAACCCCTATTTCGGAAAAATCTGTGCGTCTATCCCCTAGTCTGAGCCCTCGCATGGCTGGTGACAAAGTGGAAACAGGGAAATTTTTCTCCACTTTCAGAGGAAAGGGAATGTGAGAGAGGATAGAAGAAGATAAAGTTGGATGTGACGGATGTGGGGGACAAGGTGGGGAGGGAAATACCACTCTCTACTTTAGGGGTGAGTAAGGGGAAGGAAAGGGGGAAGAAAGACAAAAAAAGGTTGGAGGCGACGCGTGGCAAGGGAGGGAGAATAGAAGGGGATACGACGTGTCACACGGTGATTGATAGACTAGATGATTCAACCCGATGCACGATCTGAACCTGTCAGCAGCTGTGGCTGCTCCGTCCCCGGGCAACACTAATGCTGATGCATACTTTGCCGCATAAATCGGATTGATCGTCAAAACAGTGTGAAATAAATTTGCAGCCCAAGAAGAGGCTGCAGAAGGGTAGGCATCTGGGAAGCATTTTGGACCTGAGTTTATAATGATTTCATTTAAGATGTATATATCTCAAATGTCCTTTCATTCTACGTGTAGCGATTTCGCGAAATGTTAAAACAGGTCAGCGCTATAGCTGAAATATGTTTATATTCAAAAGCCCTCAGCCCTACTCCATGAGCTCTACTCAGGCTGTAATTAATGGTCAGTACCCGTACTTCTCTTGATGTAGTCTAAAAATATGACCAAATCTCTCGATCGTCCCCAGGAAGTCTAAAGAAGCGGCTAAAAACAGTAAGCGGGATGTGCGCAGAAAGCTAACGGGCCTATTCTGATATTTGGAATCGGGGTGGTGGAATTAATACATGAGTGCCTACTTCATGGTGCTGGATCGTGGATCAATTTTCCATCGAAGTGTTTATTTCTCAACGATGCAGTGTGCAAAAGTGGCCTCTCTAGACAAAATATCAAACTTGATTGCAGACATTGCTAAAACGAAAGAAGCCGCAATAAGGTGCGCAGAAACAGACTACTTTTCACCGCTGTAGGAGCTACGTCACCTTTTTTCACACGTTACTACGCAAAGGCCGCATGCAGACGACTTCATTGGAACCACGTGCGCCGTCTGCTAGCTCACGTGACGAGCGGCAGCTTCACCCTCCTTAGAAATATTGCGTGAAGTCTAAAGCGACTGCAGCTGATGACGCTGTGGTGACTTTAGTATCATAAGGTATTTAACCCATTAACGCCCGACGTTGCATATATATATGAGACAAAGCGCAAAATTGTGAATAATTTTAATTTCTTCCCTGATATCTACCTGAACTCCTAGCATGCTTTAAGTAACGCTCTTCTCCAATATATGTATCAACGCAAGGCTAAAGTATAAGCTGCCAGAGATGCAGAAGGCCCGCGAAACTATAAATTCGTCCAAAAGCTAGCACTAACGGAAAAGAGCCCAAAATTTGTGTGGTCGTAATGCTGCGTTCAGAGATAATAGTGAAGTTTTGAATTTCCCTTTTGAATTTCTGCATGCGGCTGCATGTTAGCACATGTTTTTTTTTTTGTGCCTTGGGCTCTCAGATATTAAAAAAGTTAGCTCAAATCAAATAACATTTCATTAACTTTTCTTACTGAATCTCAAAGCTTTTTTTAGATTTTTGCGATCCAGCAGCCATTAATGATTAAGTCCTGGAAATTCATCAGTTATATCTGACGTTTTGAATGGATGATAATTAATGGCTTAATAAAAATACGCTAAAAACATTGTTCCCACAACTTATTTGCCTAGGTAAGGCAAACAGTAGAGCGATAAACAAATAAAACAAGGCACCGACAATGTGATCACGTGAATTGCTCTTCGTCGATCGCCCACGAGGCACATGAGGTGACACCCCAGTGGTGATAAACCCAGAGAACTCTAAAAACCCAGCGAAACTGGAAAACTGAAGAGCGAGGAGTTCTGTAATAATGGAGTAATTACTCATTGGCATCCACCCAAGCGCAGCCATACGGCTACCATGAGCCCTATCATAAGCTTGCCGTCCCGGTTAGCTTAGTTTATAGAGTGACTGCTCTAGTGTAGCGGTGCTCCCGGGTTCGAACCCCTGACCAGGACGAATTTTTCTTTAACTACGAAGTTTCTGAGAAAGTTGTAGAGCTTTCGTTTGTAGCCGTATGGCTGTGCTTGGGTGGATGCCAATCAATAATTACTCTCTTATTACAAATCTACTCCACCTTGGGGGATTCCTCTAAAACAATTGACCAGCGAGGAGTTTAATGTCTTGAGGAGATTTGTTCATTCATATGTGGCCGTCACCAAAGCTCAGCGACATCCTGAGTTTCGCCAAACTCAGGACATCCTGGAAGCACTCCTGGTGCCCTCCTGGTGGCTCCTGCGCAGCTATTGCTGTCGCCTTTCCACCCCTAGGGACCGCGATAAGCCTGAGAGATTTAAGGTCTTGGGTTTTTTTTTACTTCAGAACCGTTAAGTCCGCGAGAAAACACTGCGCTTTTGATCATTGCATGCCGTTTGCTTCATAGTAGTGCTGCGAACTCATGCTGCTGGAATAGGATGGTTGCAGTGCGCAGTTAGAACTGTAAAGCTTAGCAATGTTCGCAAAGTAGATCTTACTCTTCGTACACTGCTCGCATTTATGAGCGGGCGTGTGTAATAGAGGAACATTTTCTCCTTCGTAACCGCAAACACGTTTAAAGGCAGGAATAGCAGCGACAAAAAAAAATGAGTGTTTCGAAACTTCAGCATTCGGGGGCAGTCTAATCTACTAACGTAAAAAATTCAGCACTTGGACAAGAATAGCTTTCCATACCGTTGTAAACTCTGTGTGGAAAACATTAAACCAAGTCCAAAGCCGAAGGTACTATGAAAATCTTTCATTCTCTTGTACCTTGCCTTCCGGCATTCCGAGTTCCATTTCTTTAAAACCATGCCCAAGTCACGACAGCACCTCAAGCCCCGTACAAAGTTTTTCTGTGGTGGCGCTTTAAACACAGCTGTACCGCCGCTGCGAGATAGGCAGGGGTGGTTTCACGGCACGCGAAATAATTTCGCAAACAGGAACGGCGCCTACTTTTTCTGCTCTGTTTGTGCCTGCAGATGAAAACGTGGCACCGTCTGCACAAATAAGCAAGATAGGGGCGTTTTAAGTTCGCCTCGGGGAGGGAGCAGGAAATGAAAGAAACCTGCTGTGTTCGCGGAAAATATTTGCGACTTCTGGCACGCACGTTGTAAAGTTCCCACCAAACATTCCTAGAATTTTGCCGCAGGAGGACTGCTCGCTTACCAAGAAGGAGCAGTGCTACCTCAGCCTTGCTTATATTCCTGGTATTATTTTTTCCCTCTAGAAACCCTATGCTTCTGCATATCATCGCTATACATTGACATGCTGCTTTTCTAGAGTAATACCTTTAAACGGTGAGATTGTAGTAGGCAATGATGTTTTCTTTTGCTTTTCAATTTTGCCGGGCAATTTTTTCTCACAAGTTGTCAAAATTTGCTATCTTCAAAGGACGCATTCAATTTCCGGGAAGAAAATATTTGCTTTTTGACAAATTCGTTTTTCAACCAAATATGTTTTTTTTTCAGATATGTTTGTTTCCATCCAGTTTTGCGATTGGCGCCTTTCATGCGAGAATGGAAACTTAAATGGCCATTTTCTTGGTCACGAAGGCGGAAAAGTAGTTGCCTGTTTTTCGGCGTGCCAAACAATTTTATTCTGGTGACTGCATGCCTGTTTCCTCCGACCTGTCTGACCAGCACCCACTTTGATGTGCAATCCATGTCGCCAGGTGACAGAAAAAAGTGTCCGCTTTCGTTTTTCCTCTAGATTTTGGATGAACCTAGAGAAGGGGAACATTGGTTTCCATTGGGAAACAGAACGACATCCATTCAACCTGCCCGTTCTGTCGGATGCCAGTAAGACTAGAAAGCGAAGTTATATCCTTATGTTAAATTGCATTAACGCTTAGGTTTTTTGAGGTAGATACACAAAGACAGCGCAAAAAAGGACACCGCACAAAGTGCACAGTCGACTAGTATGTTTATGTTGATTTTCATTTATATTTACGTTCCCTAGAAGACGTGCATCGCAGCTGCGACATCATGAAAATTATGGTTTATATTTCACGATATGCACCTCATTAATTCTTCAAAGTCTATCTCTACATTTGTCAGGGAGACCGAAAGGCGCTTAATCCTGTTTATTTTTATATCACCTGCACTTCTGTCGCTTGCGGAGGCAATCAGAATAGTTAGCTCAAACTCTCGATGACCTTCGCTCCACTTGCGGTGAGCTGCCAGGCATTCTGGGCTCAATGTTTACTCCCACGCGTATTGCTACTCATTTTATGTTTCATTCTATCACTTGCATGCCTATTCGACGAAATGGTGGTTGCATGCAAAAGTTGTGGCGCAGAAAACTACCTGTGGTACAAAATTGGTCTTGTGCTATACTCTGTGCAGCCTCTCCAGCTTCTGCAGCTCGCAGACCTTTCTTCAGGTTCTTTTCAATTTTTTCTATATAGAGAAGACTACACTCTAAACACGAAAAGAGTTAAAAAGCAGTGATCTGTTCTCTAGCGCACTCCTCGCACTCCACTTCTAGACCGGAGTATGCTGGCCTAGCTTTGGGTTAGAGTTGCAGCACTTAAAAATACTGAATGCTTACGGTTAACAACGGAAACAACTTCTGCAAAACATGCAAAGTTCTAGAAGCTACGAAAGTTTTAACCGAGGTTTCAGTCTCCTCTATTTGGTAACCTGAGAACCTCCGTTGCTGCGTTTAAAAGCCTCCTCTTATTGTTGACTGCATCAGGTTACTATGCTTTCTAGCGGGAATATACCTCTGTTGCCCAGAATAAGCATTCTATATACTTAGTCGTCGAAATCTACTCCGGAACTTGGACAGCGAACCCTGCCTCTAAAAAATAGTGCTCTAGGGTACAGCTAACTCACTTTTTACTCCTTGTAGACTTTTTCGTGTGAAGAGTGTACAGAAAACCTAACAACAAACTAACATAAAGCGACATAACAATTAAGCTAGGAACGTCCTCTTTAGCACCTCAGCTACGGCCGTGATTTTGGTTTCGTCAAGCAGGTATGAAATATAAATCATATCTAGTCATAAGCACTGCCTAGCTTCTTTCGCTGTCCTGCTACTGTTCGTTGCTTGAATAGGTGTTCTAAGAAGTCCCAAATAAAGTCACTCAAGGAGACCGAATTCCCGACAGTCGAAACTCATGCCGAGGTCAAACTTAACAATATTTCATTGAAAATCGTTTCTTGTAGCTCATACCTTGTGTTTACGGATTCGTTTTTATCACGCAGGAATACTATATTAATGCGGTCATCAACTTTTTTGTACGTGTGAATAAAACTTTTCAGCTGGTCTCACCGCTAACGCAGCAACATAACAATGGCGATATTTTTTGTCAAGACAAATTTTCGACATGCTTGTTTTCTTTAGATTTGTTTTTAGAATCTATGAAAGTAGTACTATGATTATTGCTGTTTTATTCTTAAAATAAACTTAACTAGCAGTAGGATGTGTTCACACGCGTCCAATTAATGATCGAAGAAAAGAGCTCGTTAACGAACAAAAAAATAGCAGCGATAAAAAGCCCTCGCAAGTGCTGTTCTTATGTACGTAGTATACCCACGAGGAATAAAACGATAATGCTTCTGGCGAAGTTTGTTTGCAATCGGCGTTTGGGATCCAACGCCGATTTCGTCCGTATATATGGATACATTTGAATTTCTATTTCCTACATCATCGGAATTTCTGAACAGCGCATTTTGTTGCGCTGTCCCGACAAACGTCTCGTACAGAGTTTAACGTGTTTTCTTCTTGTTGGACTACACTGCAGAGCAAATATGTTAATGTGACTTAAATATCACATCTGCGCATTTATGAACTTAATGCGTTTCTGTGTGCAAACTGAAAAGTTGCAACAAAGGATGCCCTAGATTTTTCTTTCCCAGACTGAGCTACGTGCCCCTATTTCTTGAAAAGAACAAGCGCATTCCAAAGCAAACGCAAGGAACGTATGTGCAGAAGAGGCGTTTGAAATTTGATACTGAAATACTACAAATGGAGGCTCTCTCCTCAAGAAGCGCCTCTTGATTAGCCAGCAAGCTTTCGATCAGGCTTCCTTCTACGGATCCCCTTCGATGAAGGTAAACAAGCCTTTGAAAGTCGATATTCAACAAGGTTTCTTTGTGCCCACCCGAGACGACAGAATTGGCAAGGCGGGGTAGGGCACGAGGTCTCACTGCGTGTTGCTGGCCGTGCGAAATGTTTTATCTGATTTACACTTCCGGTTCTTTAGTTCCTCGCACGCATCTTAGCCGATGTGACGCTTTGCAACAAATTTTGCGAAAGCAGTAAAGTGAAAAGAAGAATGGACGCTGATGTCGGCGTTTGCATTCGAAGTGCTAGGAATGCATGGGAATAGAATGAGCGGCAAATGACGCGCAAGGACACTTACAGACAACGCGCGTGCGTGCGTGCTTGTGCGTGTGTGTGTGTGTGTGTTTGTGTTTGTTTGTGTGTGCGTGCGTGTGCGTGTGTGTGTGTTTGTGTTGTTTGTTTGGCATTGTGCGTGCGTGCCTGTGTGCGTGTGCGTGTGCGTGTGCGTGTGCGTGTGCGTGTGTGTGTGTGTGTGTGTGTGTGTGTGTGTGTGTGTGTGTGTGTGTGTGTGTGTGTGTGTGTGTGTGTGTGTGTGTGTGTGTGTGTGTGTGTGTGTGTGTGTGTGTGTGTGTGTGTGTGTGTGTGTGTGTGTGTGTGTGTGTGTGTGTGTGTGTGTGTGTGTGTGTGTGTGTGTGTGTGTGTGTGTGTGTGTGTGTGTGTGTGTGTGTGTGTGTGTGTGTGTGTGTGTGTGTGTGTGTGTGTGTGTGTGTGTGTGTGTGTGTGTGTGTGTGTGTGTGTGTGTGTGTGTGTGTGTGTGTGTGTGTGTGTGTGTGTGTGTGTGTGTGTGTGTGTGTGTGTGTGTGTGTGTGTGTGTGTGTGTGTGTGTGTGTGTGTGTGTGTGTGTGTGTGTGTGTGTGTGTGTGTGTGTGTGTGTGTGTGTGTGTGTGTGTGTGTGTGTGTGTGTGTGTGTGTGTGTGTGTGTGTGTGTGTGTGTGTGTGTGTGTGTGTGTGTGTGTGTGTGTGTGTGTGTGTGTGTGTGTGTGTGTGTGTGTGTGTGTGTGTGTGTGTGTGTGTGTGTGTGTGTGTGTGTGTGTGTGTGTGTGTGTGTGTGTGTGTGTGTGTGTGTGTGTGTGTGTGTGTGTGTGTGTGTGTGTGTGTGTGTGTGTGTGTGTGTGTGTGTGTGTGTGTGTGTGTGTGTGTGTGTGTGTGTGTGTGTGTGTGTGTGTGTGTGTGTGTGTGTGTGTGTGTGTGTGTGTGTGTGTGTGTGTGTGTGTGTGTGTGTGTGTGTGTGTGTGTGTGTGTGTGTGTGTGTGTGTGTGTGTGTGTGTGTGTGTGTGTGTGTGTGTGTGTGTGTGTGTGTGTGTGTGTGTGTGTGTGTGTGTGTGTGTGTGTGTGTGTGTGTGTGTGTGTGTGTGTGTGTGTGTGTGTGTGTGTGTGTGTGTGTGTGTGTGTGTGTGTGTGTGTGTGTGTGTGTGTGTGTGTGTGTGTGTGTGTGTGTGTGTGTGTGTGTGTGCGTGCGCGCGCGCGCCTGTGTGCGTGCGTGCATGCGTGTGTGTGTGCGTGTGTGCGCGCGCGCGTGAATGAGTGCGTGCTCGCAGATCGTACAGAAAATCTCAGTGATCGCAAAAACGTGGTGCAACGTCATCAAGCGGGAGCGTAACGCACACAGGAAGCCGAGCATCGCACTTGATACAATTGTATACATCTCGTTCGTCTATATATACCCGCTACTGGCGGACCTCTATATCGCGCCAATTTTCCTGACAACATTCGCACACACTAAACCAAAAGGAGTCAAAAAAGAGTAAGCCCTCCTCTAGCGCACTCCCTTTTATGAAAGACATTTAGCTAGAGGACAGTTTACTCTCTTTTTACTGCCATGTTTAGAGTACACCAAAACTATGAGCAGCTTTATGTCGCACAGCGTTCCGGGTGTCCTACGATTTCTCTTTGCATATCGCTTACATGTGCTAGTCAAGTTCGAGGCAAGCTTGCTACAGGGATTCGAACCGACAACATATGCACCTTCAATTGTATGCTTTCCCAGCTTTTCATATCAAATTTGTTATGCAACCGTTCGTCGTGCAGTGTTTCGGGTGGTGTCATACGCACGTGCGGGTTCGTATGAAATTCCGGGTGGGTGCGTTCCGGGTGCGTTGGTATCACATTGCAAACCGCAACCAAAACGTGAAAATCTAGCATCCACGGCATGAAAACTCGGCCAACCTCATCACCAGGCAGAGAGATGGTCCGAACGCTTGCGGTCTGGTGAACAACCAATAGGCGAACACATAAAATCGCAGAAAAGAATTTCAGTGCATGTACAAACATTACGTGCAAACAATTCCCCCAGGGACATTAATGCTTTGACATTCTCACACGTAAGCAGTATTGAGTTTCTCTGCAGAATTTTTTTTTCTCAGGCACTAGTGTACAGGATAATCGTCGATATTATAACGCTGCGCACACTCCCGCCCGTCATGGCTATGTCACTGCTTCGCCTTACCTTCTACCCAACGCCAATTAGGGCTCTAAAGCATCCTGGGCCCAGCCAACCAATCGAGATGAAAATTCCTTTTTGTAGTTCTATATTTCGAGGGAATGGACGCACACATGAAGGCCACCGTTTATTCCTGTGTTTTGGCCAAGGCCAGCTTTTGTCAGGAAATCAGTACTGCCATTACTGAAATATGGACACTATTTGATCTCCGAAGTATGTAACGCCGGCGATCGATGTCGGGGGACGCGATTGTGAGTTTCTGCATGAAGCTGTGCTCTTATCCCGTACTTATGGCCAAACGTTATGCTGAAAAAAAAATCGTGCAAATGGCAGAGCTATTCTATCTTGCAACTCTTGCAAATAGCTTACCGAAATCAAAACCTTAAATCCATCAAAGACAGTTCACATTTAATACAATTTGAATACCCCAACCTAACTGTAAAAAAAAAAAAAAACTTCCATTTTCGCTGCAGACGTGTGTCTGTTCGTTGGCATAGCACTGCACCAAACGTTTAAACAATTACCTTTGCTGCGCGCTGCTTTTCTCTGCAGCAGTAGCTGAAAAGTAAAACATGGAAACATTAAACTAATTAACCTGACGAAGAGGAAAAGAGTCCAGTCTGATGAGACATAAAACTCACCAAGGATTATAAGGAAAGAGGGGAACCTATAGAAAGCCAGGTTAAGGCTTTGCTTTTACTGCAGCGTTTTAGTGATTTGAGTTTTCAAGTTGCTCTTAGGAAAGCCATCAAGTAGGAAGGAGCCTTTTATTTCTCTTGCCCTCCCATCATCTCCACCGAAGGACTAGGGTTCTGCTTACCAAGTATACTTGCAAGACACGTTTTATCCACGTTGCATCAATGTTCAATCGAATAAGGCGCGATTCGACAAGGTTGGCTTTATGTTTTCACTCTTAGTCAGTGTATATAAGCTTAAATATTAGCCAATATAATATTCGTTCTGGATAAGTCAGTCAGCTCGCCATACGCGGAAACACTATAGATTTTGACCTAATACCAGCAGAGGACAGAAAAAAGTTCTGGGCTGAAACGCTATAGGAATAAAAACCACTTATTATAGGCCCAGTATACAGGGCTTTGCGATACAAATTTTTTTTATTTAAAGTACCGAATAGTACGAGGAAAAAATTACATGTTCAAGTAGAATGTGTGCTCCGATCATACTACCGTCAGCGGAGTATTTGACAGTGATGTTGGCGCCTCACCTGGGAACTTGTTTCACCCAATATCATGGCCCAACTTCTGCCGGTAAGTAAACCTCACCGCCCACATATAGCTATTGCCCGTATATTTTTTTTGTGTGTGTTGTGCGACATCACACTTGAAAGTTTTCGCCACATCCTCAGAGAAACATAAAGTAGGTGCTCCTCGCACTTGTCCAGGAAACTAACTTGAAAGCATGCACGCATCCGCGCCAGTACTGGAATTGCTTAGATATCAGGATTCTGACACATTTCATTATATTCAATATATTTTTATAATGGATCGATCGAGGAATCCACTGGTTTCCACTCGATACAAGCTTGCCCTCGGCGTGGTGCTCTGTTTCGCTCGGCGAGAAATTATTGGAAAGTGCGCTTTTGTGCCACTTTGTGCAATGCGAAAAACGCCTTGCGCCATGGGGCTCTTTGGCCGACGTTACACTTACGTGATTAAAAATCATCATCATCAATACTGATCCCAGCTTAGCAATGTTCCCCATTTTAAACGACATGCTTCGTTTATCGGCGTTAACGAGCACTGCGTCGTTACATATTTAACCAGGAATACCCTGATTTTTTATTACTTTTAGAGCTTTTAGTGTTTTGCGTTATAAGTTTACACAGAACGGCAGGTCTTTCGCATGAGCTTAATTTTACCTGCCGTGCATGTACCGCAGAAATGCTTTTGACACTAAATAGTCTGTTGTAAAATATCAGAAAATGAAGCAGTGTTAGCTGTGAACCAGTGCCGCTTCTGTTTAATTTCTGTTTTATTTATATGACTATCGAACCTTCGCCGGCTTTCATGCGCTCTTGTTAAGGTTTTCAGCATTAGCCTATATTATCCGTAGATTTTAAAAATCTTTCATCATCATCCTGTTATTTTCGAGACAGTATTTTTAAGAGTTTTTAATTTTTCTTTATCATTTACTTGCTGCCTCTTGGCTTCGATGCTTCTTTTCTGGTGTTTGCCACCGTGTACCTGATGACCTTTTCAATTTCTTGCCCAGTTTTGCCGATCTTGTTATGATCACTGCTGATTGCAGAGCCAGTCTATATCGCTCTTCTCAGTGTCCAATTCCTTCACATTACATTCCTTTCAATATGATCGGTTTGAATTCTGCTTAGGCGGCTGGAAACTTTTGAAATACGCTTCCTCATAGGGACTGTCCCACATCCATACAAGCTTGCTTCTCGATGATGCTCAGTGTTTTTTTTTATGCTTAGTACTTGAGAATGCACTGCTTAGTAATCATGTGGGAAAAAAAATCTCAAAGCGTTTTCTTTTCACACTCGTCTCGACAGAAGTGCTTAGGCCTCATATAGTTTTTAATTAGGCGCCTCTATACGCAGGAGTTTCGACAACTTAGTCACCCACCGGAGTGAACCAAGGAACTGTTGTTCAGGCACAGCTGCCTCATGGCCTTCGATTGTCTATACCTCATTTCAATCTAACCTATCCAAGAAAAATAGACGTTCTCTGAAAACGATTTGAATTTCCTGTTTGCTAAGAAAACTAACCTTCTCGCAATGAGCATTGCTATTGCTTGATAAGCATAGTTTTCGGCAGGTCGCAAAAATAAACTGTAGGAGCCTGAAGGAAGAAGTAATAAGGTTCGTATTTGCTATATACTTTCTATTGTGAATTCTTTTTCCACCTACCGATGTCTCTTTCTTTTTTCACTACTTCATGTTGAGCCTCATGAACGGCATCACGCAGGTAATAAAACGAACGGCATTTTCACCGCCTGTTCTATACCCTGAGCTGCATGCCAGTTCCAAAGAACTTTTTCGTTGGTCTGTCAGACGAATGCTTACAACACTAATGTATAGAGTTTACTAAGAAGCGCAAAAAACGGACCAGCAACGGAGTAGGGGACACAAAAACACGTTCACGAGTGCTACTAACAACTGTTTATTCATGCTGTAGTACAGGGATATATAATAAACTGCACATCTCCAACCAAAAATGTTAACTTTAACCCAACCTTTAGAAGCCCACTCGGCTCCTTCATCAGGGGTGACTGAGGGCAGTAGCTAGCGTCTTTTAAGTGTGGAGGGGAGGGGGGAGGGTGAAAAGAACGACAGCCCTGTCGCGCAGGACGCGGGGGAGGGGGAGGGGTTTTTGGCTGTTAGTCACGCTGGCGCACTGCAGGGAGGTGCTGAATCGCGCAACGAAAAAAAGTCGCCATTCAGCACCTCCCTGCAGTGCGCCAGCGTGACTAACAGCCTAAAACCCCTCCCCCTCCCCCGCGTCTTGCACGACACAGCTGTCGTTCTTTTCACCCCCCCCTCCCATTCATACTTAAAAGACGCTAGCTACTGCCCTCAGTCACCCCTGATGAAGGAGCCGAGTCGGCTTCGAAACGTTGGGTTAAAGTTAACATTTTTGGTTGGAGATGTGCAGTTTATTATGTCTTCAAACCCAACCAGGCAGGTAAATCTGTCAAAATTTTTAGTCTTCAGGGGATATATAAGAACGGAATGTCGAGCATGCGCGTAGAACAGGAACAAAGACCGCACATCAGTCAAGCGCACAAGTTAATCAAAAAACGAATCTAAAAAAGCACATTCAAATGAATATACGTGTACAGACGTGTCACTGAAACAACGTTCGGACAGCTTTCTGATATAAAAAGCTTCTAAACCGAAAATAGAGTTATCATTACCGCTCTTGCCAAGAATCGTGGTATTCTCCAATCTTGCCCTACACGTGCAGGAAGCAAGATGCCGCACGAGATTAGCACTAGTGTCATTATTTTCTATGATTCTGGCATACTCCCGTAGCCGGTCATTAATACAGCGGCCAGTTTGACCAACGTATGAAGCCCCACATGATAGGGGAATGCTGTACACCACACCTGTTGCACATTTAGCGTAGAGTAAACCATGTTTTTTGTTGCAGCCCCTGCCGGCACAACCAGTGATGCGAGGGCATAGCTTAGACAGCTTGTTGTGTGCTGAGAACACCAAGGGCACATGGTGCCTGCCAGCCACTTTTTTCAGGTTGTGAGAGAGTTGGCGTACATAAGATACCACCACCGGTTTTGAAGAAGGGGGTTCAGATCTTTTCTGGGTGCCTTTATTTTTCTGCAGGAGTGTTTCAACGACAGCTGAAGTGACCGGGCCAGGGAAGCCTGCTGTTAAATGTCTCGAAACCAGATCATTTAAACTCTGTTGCATTTTGTGTGGGCAAGATTTTTGAAGTGCATATTCCAGGCAAAGCGACGCAATAGCTCGTTTAACCACTTTGGAATGAGCGGAGTGATAGCTGAGCAGCTCTTTGTTGGCTCGGGGGGAGTACATCCAGCAAGTATGGTCTCGGCAGAACATAAGCTTGAGGTCTAAAAAACGTAACGCCTGACTTTCAGGAAGTTTATGGGTAAAAACTAAACCTTTCCCGAGTTAATTAAAAGCAGTTGAAACAAGTCAAACAGTAAGCTCAAGAGATGTAAAGATCTCTGACCTTAAAAAGATTAAAAAGTCATCAACATATTTGAAAAATTTAAAAACTGGCCCCCCTTGAAAAGTCTGTGCAAGAAGGCGGTCAATTGAAGATAAAAATATGTCACATAAAATGGGAGCTACACATGAGCCAATACAGATGCCTTTACGCTGCAGAAAGAACTGGTTGTCATAAGCGATAAAGGTTACCTGCAAGTAGCATTCTAGTAATTTTTGAAAAAATATCTGCCGAGATGCCAGCTGAGTTCTGGAAAGCCACCGTTCCCGAGCCTTCAATGCTTTCCCTGACCGAAGCTAACATCTCAGCATGTGGAACAGAATAAAACAAGTCTTGTATATCAATGGAAAAGGCTAAATTCATCCGATCATTGTTCTGCACAAAATTGGCAACTTGGTGTGACTTCTTTATCAGAGAAGGGTCATCAACAGGAATGTGCTTTAGCTTGCTGAGCAACAAGCGGCTGACGTTGTGTTGCCATGAGTCCTTCTCGCTAACAACTGTCCTGACATTCTGTTCTTATATACCCCCTGTACTACAGCATGAATAAACAGTTGGTAGTAGCGCTCGTGAACGTGTTTTTGTGTCCCCTGCTCCGTCCCTCGTCCGTTTTTTGCGCTTCCTAGTAAACAACATGCATCACCAGCTAGCCCGGCAGCTTGCTATCCTTAACTAATGTAGAAATTAGTTCGGGTGGTTTAACGTGACAAGGTGAAAGTAATCGTTATTCTACGCTGCATTTAACGCTGTTCTAATGCAACTCGTCCATTCTCCTGTCGGCCGTTCGTGTAAGTAGTGGCGCTAGGACGCTCTCTAGTGCACTGCTACAGCTACTACTCGAAGCAAAGAGCAACAACTTAATGAGGTGCACTCGAGCAAGAGAAAACTCCTGGGCAGTAGGGCTATTACGAAATCAGAGTAGAAGTCAAGGCGGTACATTAGATGCAGTGTGAGACGTGTAATGGCTGACTTGGCCGTTGCTAGCTCCCTCTGGGCCAAAGAACTTGCAAGATCTAGCAAACCTAATGATGCGGAGACGACCCGGCGTTCCCCGCATAAAAAATGCTTTTGATGTGAAAATGACCGAGAATACGTGTTACAGGTGTGTATCACATGAGACGCCCTCTTGGTCTGAAGATGTGAAAGGATGCCTTTTGCCCCAACAAATACTCTTTGGGCGCAGTCAAGAGCAACAGCTGAAGATAACGCTGCTCGTCTATGGCAGAGAAAGGACAGGCAGATGGTTAATTTTACACACACAAAGTGGAAAAAGAAGGGAACGCCTCGGGACTTGCTTGCTTGCCAACGTATCGACAAGAGGACTTCTCTTTATATGGGCAAAGCGTTCACCATTGGCGGGGCTCAAATAGGTTTTTCACTATGAGGAAGAAGGCCCGGTGAGAGAGAGGAGGTCGTGAAGTGGGAGGGGTGTCAAGATGAGATCGCTAATCTTGTCCAGAGATGGCAAGGACTCTGATGCTTTCCCTTTCCTTGTTCACTTTGTGTGTGTCTTGCTCATTCAAGTTATTCGCGCTTTAATAAATTGACTTTAGTCCACAGAATGCGTTTGACACGAAGAATCAGTGCGGTCCCGAATAGCCTTAAGTATGCAAGCTTTACTTGGGAAAAATAGTTTTCTTGGCTACTGGATGTGGAGGAGAATCTAGCAGCATTATATACGAAGGATTTGTAAAGGTGCGGGAACAAGTTTCTTCGATGTCGGACGGAATTCACAGATAGAGACACTTGGATACTTTTGCTGTAACGTTTACGTTCTGTTATCACATTACAAGTGAGAGCAGAAGAAAATGTATAGAAAACTCTTGAGCTATCATTGACTTTTCCAACAACAGACGCACTTTTTTGGGAAAAGGAAAAACAAGCTTGCTTAAAAGCGAACGCTGGCACTACCCATTTAAAAGGTTAGGAAAGCATGGAAGATAATTTGGCGACCGAGATTTAAAAAAAAAATGTCTTCCCTCCTGCCAATACGCATTCAAGAGCTTCAGAAGACGGAACCTTGTCGGCTGTGTTGATTTCGTAGCTTCAAAAGCAGCGACTTAAGCTCTGCCGTGAACATATGCTTCGAACCTTTGCGCTCAGGATTACGATGCTGGCCAATTAGCTGAGGATTACCTGATCCCTTTCGTTAAAGATAATTATAGAGCAACTTTTGCTTTGCCAACGGTTTAAGTCAATTGAAATGAGGCTATTTCATTTCAAAACAAAGAGACGCCGACCAGTAAAACGAAAAAATTGTATTGACGTTTCGGCGCCCAGAACGGGGGCCTTGTTCACAATGGAAACACACCAAGAGGGTTCGTCCTTTTTAAAAGCTATAGTAATCGCCGTAAAGATCGCGCGTAAATCGGGTTAAGATTGCCCTCGTTACGATTAAGCGTGTGAGCCGTTGTCTGTATCACCAGGGACTCGAGATGAAGCCGTGATGTTGTCAGTTTCTCTTTTTCGATGATTCTTGCTTTTTCCCAATCTATTCTGTGATTTGCCGTCACCGCGTGCTCTGCCAAGGCGTTATTGCGGGTATCTTCTTTCTGCACATCACGAGCATGTTGCTGTAGGCGCTTCTTGTAACTTCCGGTTTCGCCGATGTAAACACCGTTGCAATCTGCACAAGGGATGGCGTAGACAACTCCTGGGAACTTCTCTTTCGGCAACTGATCTTTGACGTTCATCAGTTGTTGTCGCATTTTCTTGACAGGGACATGGACAACTTGCACGTCATACTCTCGTAATACACGGGCGAGGCACTCACTTGTTTTCGGCACATAAGGAATAGCCGCACGTTTTTTGGGCGGAAGAGGGGCGTCCGGATGACGAGGCCGTGACAGCCGTCGTTCTGTGGACCTGATGAAATGGCTTGGGTAACCACAGCTAGTGAGATCTTTTCGTACCCTTGACGCGTCCGCAGCGGCGTCAGTGGTGTTTGTGCATATCTTCTTGGCCCGCTGCATTAAACTGCTCACAACGGCTCTTTTTTGGGCGGCAGGATGGACGGAACTGAAATGTAGGTAGCGGCCTGTATGTGTAGCCTTTCTATACACGCTAAACGACAACTTCTGGCCTTTCCTTGAGACGAGGACGTCCAGAAAAGGCAGACTGCCGTCCACCTCTTCTTCCAACGTAAACTGAATGGCGTCTTCCTGGCTGTTCAGGTGTGTTCAGGTCCGTTCAGGCTAATTGGAAAGATTTCTCACGCTATTTATTTTTTCCAAAGAGAAAATTATATTCCAATTCCGAAGTTTCTTTACATTTCCTTGAGCGCTTTAATGTATTTTGTGCACCTTCAGTATAATTGTCTCTATCAATCTCTCACAATTAGTTTTTCTCTACAGTTTTTTGTTTACGCGTTTGAAAACTTATGGAATTAGTACCCCTATAAAAACAAAGCAGTTTACGCAGAGAAACGTTTATTCGAGATCTTTTTTTTTAAATATTCGAGCATTTCTTTTTCATTTTGCCTTCATCATATAAAAAGAAACATAAGGCAATTTTCGGCCATGGAGGTAACTGCTCTATTTGTGAATCTCAACCTAGTTTCTTAATATTTCTTCAATTTTCTTTTAGGGCTTTGACATCCAATTTACGTTCATTATTCTCGTAGCCTGTATATTTTTTTTTTGTTAACAGCAGGAGACAATCAGTACTCGCTGAATTTTAAGTCCTGTGGTTTTGGACAGCACTCATTCCTGCCGCAAAGGGGGTCAGAAAAGCACGTCTTCCAGCTTGTTGCTACGCTTACTACAATATTTTGCATCTTATTGGCTAACAAAAAATAATATTATTTCTGTAACCTCAACTGAACTCATACGTGTCACCCTGATTTGATGTTTCTTGCCTTGGTTTTGAACTGTCTAATTGTCCTTTGGTCGCGTGTTTCCATATTATCTTATGATTTTCTTTTTTCCTTTGTCTCACTGCTTGTTTCGTGTATACACGCGCTTTTGAGACCTGCTTTATTGCCCATATATTTTCAATGTGGCCTTTGATGAGTGCGGTTTTCTTTCTTTTGTTGTTAATCTGCGTCGACTGCTGTCTTGTAAGGTGGCCCCTGGACCGTCGTCAAGTTGCCTAGTGCAAATTTTAGTCCAGGGGACCATTCAGAGTTTGTGTCTGTACCACTCTGAAAAATAAACGAATTGAATTTAATTGAATATGCTGTGAAAGTTGGTGCAATAAAACTACTTGTACAATAGCAGACCTTGGACACGGCCATTTTATACCGAGGTTATTTTTTCATGCAAAAACACTGCTCTTCGAATACAACTAACATGCGCTTCCGCTTGGTTCGGCATGCATGCCAACAAATCCAAACCCTTGCGATGTTTAAACATTCACTTAAGTCGTAACGCTGACATCGAGACACGGGACCAAGTCCAGGATTCTTGTGCATGAATTTTAATTGCTAGACAACTGTTTAATATTGTGCGGTATTGATAAGAAAAAATTGAAGGTAATGGTCCAGTTTTCCGTTGAAGAGCAAAATCTTTCTTTTAAGTTGCTCCATAGCTCACATCGAGAAGTTAAGGCTGTCAGAAAAAAACCCATTGAAGTTCGTTTATGAGGATAGTAAAAGGATTAATAGCAAAAAAAATCACGTTCGCCGATTGGAGACCTGCTGAAGTATTCATTGGCATGGTATAATTTGTACATTTTTCCTGCTTCTCCACATTCACATCACGGCGTTTCACACTAGGCCTTCTCAATAATTTTTTTTCTTTTGTGAATGTAGTACACATCATGTTATTCAAGGAAGTGATACAAACGTTCCTTTCTCTCAAATTACATTCGCTTGTAGTAACTGAACGACGGAGGCACATTTAACAAGGAGCTACAGTGTGAGAGTAGTGAGGCGAAGTAACCTGGTTTAAAGTCCGGTTTAAATTTTTTCCAGAAACTGTTAAGAAAACACATTTAGCCTGCCTACGTTCTAGAACCCGTCATTTTTTTTTTCTGACTTGCGCGCGTCCTCGTGATTTCAGACGAGAAAATCAATTTCACGTATTTGTTCTTCTTTCACGCTTTACATGGTATCAGTCTCTACGAGGAAAGAACGAAGAAATAAGGGAAGAGAACGAAAGCAAACTCGCCTATTGGCGCGGTGAATCTCCTGCACTTTCCGCCAGCTCGACAACTATGAAAAGTCTTTTATGCATTAAAAAAAAACGCTCACACGCACACACCGTCGCCGCGGTTATATAAACCGGATTTCGCCGAGCAATTTTTCCCACTCACTGCCACTCGAGAGGCTCAAGTCACACGCGCGCGCGCGTTAGGCGAGACAACAAAATCCCCGGTGTCTCCGGATTGGATCGAATTTGTAAACATCTTTCCTTCGCCTTTGTTTTTCCTGACGCATTCGCTGGGCGTCGCCCCTCAAGTACTGTGCATCGATGCAGAAAGGTACAGCAGTCGCCACCGCCCATTCAGGAGCTGCATTTATATTGCTCTTCGTATGGAAGAACTGTTCTAGAAGATGAGCTGCCATGACCTGGCCATTCGAAAGAAGCAACGATATGATGAACACGAAATCGACCGTCCACAAGGCGCTTCCTACCGCGACTTTTAGCCGTGCCTCTTTTTTCTCGTTCTTCTTTCCTTCCCTCCCAGTAAAGCGCTTACCACACCTTCCTCCTCTTCACAATTTTGGCGAAACCTACTCTTCCATGCCAGTCTGAAGAAACAGGGCAAAAGTCAAAGATACAACAAATGAGGACCGCACAAACGCTGACGCTGAACAAAAGTTTAAATTTAAACACATAAAAATGCAAGAGGAATTGGAGCTATTATATTAATGTACACTTGCGGGAGTTTAACTACAATCGTGTTATGATATACCGGTTAAAAAGAGTAGCTAACCCACCTGCCATAATTTTTCTCTGAGTCGCAGGCCTCACACATCTCCCGTGTATACGCTGGTCTTTATAAAAAAAAAACTAACTCTCTACTGCCTGAGGGCAGGCGTGCAGAACACGCTTATTCATGCGCCGCCAGTTGAGCGCCGAAAACGCGGGGAACATTTGTGTTCTAAATGAGTAATAATACAACCTCCCAATTTCTGCGGTGTATAGGTTTCCGCCGGATAAATGACATTCAAATGAGTGACTGAGCAAGACAGCACTTCTAAAATTATTTTATAAGCCGCAGATTTTTAATGAAATATGGTTGTTTGAAGCACTAGCGACATGCTGGCTAGGATCATATTGTGGCAGATGGCAGGAGGCACTGGCGCTTCCGTCTAAAGCTGGCTCGTCTTTGTTACTCCGTCTGTCTCTAATTGAGTCTACGGAGAAAAGACGAGCGGATGCAAATGCAGAGGGAGGTGATTGTCTGACATTCGTGCCTGCATTTCATGGCCTTACTCAGGGCTGCGACGGATGTAATTTGCGTGTGATGAGAGTCACGGCTGCCCACAAAGTTTCGTTGGATTACAAAAGAGAAGAATTTAAACATTTTCCAATTTCTTTTATCAGTAAAGACAGTGCACAAGCAGGTGTACTCTTCGCCGAAGGAAGCGTTTCACTACTTAGGCAATTTGGAATGAGTAAACAGCTGCTTGAGAAAATGGAGTAGCCTGTCTATTGTACCTGACAAAGTACCAGTTCCAAGAGTGCAGTTCGTGGTGCCGCCCCAAGATGGCGTCAATATCGCGAAAATCGTCCCTGGAATGCTTTAGAGAATGGTTAATTTTGAGCTAGTGTTAGAAAAAAAAAATTATTTTAGGTAACAAAAGAGGCTCTGATGCTCACCTCGGACCTAGACAAGCGAAAAGAAATCATCAATCAAGCCCAGTTCAGGTCCCAGGGGATCCTGGCCGACTCCTAGGCTTGGAGGTTAAAACCTCCTCATGTTTTATTGAATAAACAAAGCTATCTTTCTCTCTGCCTTGTCTTTCCTGAAATTATGGGTATCGCAGGAACAAAATTCTCAGTTGCTTTCATATTCAACAGCAAAATTAAACATTGCTTTAGGACGCACACTAAAAGATTGGTACGCCCAAATTAGTTGTGAATGAAAATACGGTGCTTTGCTTTCATATCCCGTATTTTTTTAGCATAACCCTCCACAAGAGTGCCTTTCGTGACTGGATCAATTGAGCTAAACTCATCGTGCATTAGATACAGACGGCGAACATAAACTTCGGGATAGGCTATAATATTAGCCTTCTGGTCGGGGATTTTGTGCTCTTATTCAGTCATTTCTGCAGCACTCGTGTTCTTTTTATTGTCTACTCCTAACTGTTTCGCACGTGTCGCTCTTCCCGGCTGCGAATATTGAAGCGGCACTAAACGTTTTCGCAAATATATAACCACAAGGGACCACAGTGCAGACTGCGCGAACAGTGACGACGTTATCGCGATTTATTGACGACACTATGGGTATTGCTTCGTTTCAGTTATTTCTATGGCAGTTTCACTCTCGCTTCATGATGGCCGCTTTAAGCTCAATCATCACACATAATATATATATATATATATATATATATATATATATATATATATATATATATATATATATATATATATATATATATATATATATATATATATATATATATTCTTGATGTGGGCTCTTTCTGACGGATGTCGCTACAGGGTGATAAGTTAAAGGCCTGCACCACTAAAATTTACCGTTGGCTCATATATATATATATATATATATATATATATATATATATATATATATATATATATATATATATATATATATATATATATATATATATATATATATATATATATATAAAATTACTATGTGAAAAAGTGAGGATAAAATTTGTTCCAATGACGGTAGACATGAAAACGCTTTTACAGTAACTTGAGGGTATATATATATATATATATATATATATATATATATATATATATATATATATATATATATATATATATATATATATATATATACCCTCAAGTTACTGTAAAAGCGTTTTCATGTCTACCGTCATTGGAACAAATTTTATCCTCACTTTTTCACATAGTAATTTTTTTCAGCAGTGGTGCTGGCCAATCCCGACTGCCGAGACATTGCCAATTGACATCGCCAATCGAGACATCGACTGCCGAGACAGGTTAATCACGATCCACTGTGAAGCACAAAAACGGTGGAGAAAGGTCTGTCAAGGTTGGCCCCTTATCGACTTCTATAGCCATGTAAATTTGCGGCACATGCTTACGCTTTTGTAGACGCTGACAGATTACGTATCTGCACGGACTTAATAAACTTAGGTGCATGTTCTTAGCTTGCTGAGTGATATAATATAATCGATTCTGTAACTTCTTCTTCATCCCATCTAATGTGGCTAACTCACCGATAACCGCACAGCTAGGCAGCGAATCACACACGATCCTGTTTTAATTCTTGGTTTCCAATTCATTCTGCTGTTAGTTTACGCATGCAAGGCCACCCAACACCGCTTTTTTGCGATCTCAATAGAGATTATCAAGCTTTTTATACCTGCCAGCATTCTTCACACACAGCCTTACTTATACAAGGGCACTTGTGACCTCAAGAACTGGTAAGGGTTCATTTCACCGTCAAGCTCTGTTCGAGTTGTTTCAATTCGGTTAGCGTGATTGAAGAATTAGGTTGGACAAGTTGGTGCTTTTGATCCACTGACTGCGACATATTACTAGCGTTAAAATACACACAAATGACAGAGAGCAGAAACACACGGGACAGACGCTAGACTTCAACTGCCATTTATTGCACACGTATGTGAAGAAATCACTATGCGCATCTGCACATGCTCGATACACAATGCATATTTGATTAACACGATCACTGGTTATCGCCGACACATAGAGTACAAAAGAAAAAAGTAAATTCACAATAGATTGAAGCGCGTGTATTTTGCCAGGAATGCAAAATACTCCATACCTCAGCCAGAGCTCTGTACAGCTGTTAGGGAGAACATCGGGTACCACGGTTATGTCGCCTTCCAGAATTCTTATGGTTTGTCAGTTGGCAACTTCTTGGAACTGCTCAGTTTTTCTTTCGTCTACTCTTGTTGATTTTAACATGCCTGTTGTTGTTGATTTAAACATCAGCTTTAATGATCATTCGGTCTGTTGGACATGTTGTCCTCGGTCATAAAAGCCAATCCTAAGCAATAATTCGGCCCATTCAAAAATTATTAAGAGAGGAATAGCTTTGAACAGCTTAAGAGCCGCCCTTCAGTAATCAAGCGGACACAAGGTGAACTTGAGTGTTCAACAACAGGCTCTCAGTCTGAGCAGCGCTGGCTTCCCAGACAGCACTCTCACGTCCGTCGCCGAGAGCCTTGTCAAGGAGGGAAGGCATGGACGTAGGTCAGCACACTTCAGCAGTGATGGTCACCAGGGACATCCCGTGTGTGTGTCCTACATGCAGGGCCTGTCCCATCGCCTCAAAAGGTGGCGAGAAAGTGAGGCGTAGGCGTTGCTTTTCGGTGCCACTGAAAATTTTCAGGATGTGCCGCATGGTGAACACCACCGAGGAAGCCGTAGCCTGTGGAACCAAGCACGCCACGCGGTTTGTTAACTACATCATTGGAGTGGTCTACCTTATACCTCGGTCTTATGGCAAGTGTTACATAGGCCAGACGGGCCAGTGCCTGAATGAATGATTGCGGAAACATCGAACAACAGTCGCAGCGCTGATGGGAGGTGGCCATTTGGCGGCCCATTGCCGCAAGTGCAAAACAAAGAAGCATGACAAAATAAGGGCGGAAGAGTGCAACCCTCTTTTTCGCAGCACTCGCGCGCTGAAGCAGTTCTACAAGCACGTAGATAGGGAAATATTTGAGGCTTTTTGTATCAATAAAGCAGGAAAGAACTGCGCGAGCGCCCCTTCAATAGCCCTCACGAGTAAAGAAATTGCATACCTGGCAAAAAGCACTTGCTTCAATCTATCGTGACTTTACTTTTTTGTTTTGTACTCTATGTCGGCGATATCCAGCGATGGTGTTAATAAAGTATGTCTTGTGTATCGAGCATACGCAGATGCGTATAGTGATTTCTTCACATACGTGTGCAATAAGCGGCAGTTGGAGTCTAGCGTCTGTCCCGTGTGTTTCTGCTCTCTGTCCTTTGTGTGTATCTTAACGCTAGTAATATGTCGCAGTCTGTGAGTTCGCTTAGCGAGACGCAAATCACGCCGCTCTTTGTTATGCTGCGAAGCAAGACGGACAAGTGCTATTTTTTAATTAACATGCCGAAAACGTACATCAGGAGCATTTATAACTTTGTACGTGCAACTCTGTGATGTCTGCCGGCGATGGTGTGCACCTACCCATTAAAAGAAGCAAACAATGACGCGGCGACTGTGGCCATTCTTCTAAAAAGAAATTGCCCACTACCTGGTGTTCCCGCTACTTTTACCTCCTCTGTTTTTTTTCTTCTTGTTTCAATCCAGTGAGGAAGTGGGCGCGCGGCAATCTCAAACTGCTGTTTTTGTCGGTTTCCGGCGTAAACAAGCAGCGGCCAACGTAATGTTCTCGACAGAACCAACACCAAACGGATCGCGGGTCCACTTCGAGCGCCGAAGCTAACGCTGTCAAAATCAGCTCCCCTCGGGAGACCGCTTTATTCTTTCTTCTTGCGCATCCTGCAACCTCTTTTTTTTTCCTCCTTTTCACTAACTCGTGGCAGCGCACAGCGGCGTCATTGAAAGGGAGATTTCAAAAACAACAAAAAAAGGCCAAAGGTCAGAACGCGCTTCGGGGTGCCTTGCTCGAACAAATAACACCGCGTAGAAGCCGCCGGCACGGCAAGAGAGGCGCGGGAAACTGCTATTATTACATGGAGCGCCGAGATACGGAGTCACGCTGTTCATGCGGCCAAAGAAAAAAATAAGCGCCGATCAGTTCGTTTTGACTTGCACAATGCGTTATCGCTTTCCGTGAGGCAACAGGCGCGGTGATCTGTCTTCCAGTGTTGTAAACCAGCCGTTGTCGTGGGAACATAAATTTTCTTTTTACACAATTTTTATTTCTTTTTTTTTCGTTGATTGCTTTCAGCTCTTTGTGCAGGAGGTGACGTTATTGTTGCCGATGGTGTAGTGGCGCCTGCTTCAAGTTTTTCACCATAAATTTTATTTCTATGAGCCGTATAGGTGTCGCTAAGAGAGGAGTTTCGCCAGTGAATACTCTGAGATAGGTGCAGCACACTTGAATGTGACCGCTTTCTGAAAAAAATAAATTCGCGGTGACACGAATAAACTTGACCTATGTCGACCGACTACGGCATTTTAACGAGAAAGAGTAGTCACTCGCCGAAAACTGAGCACTTATAGTCTAGAAAAGACAAAAAATGACTGTGGCGTAACTTGGCTAGTCCTGGAATTCAGCGAAAAGCAAACACGCTTGATAAGCGTCTGGGGCTCGTCCTTGGCAGCTCCGCTACATGCTCGCGACAGCCGTTTTATATAAACCCACACGACCATGCGGCTATCACGCGCTATCACATAGTCTTACGACACCCCCATCGGATGTCATCACGTGGCTTCACATCCCCCATCGGATGGCCTTAAGGTCAAAGGTCAACCAATGTCAAAGGTCAAAGTTCAACTAGAGGTCATGAGTCAAGGTCAGGGCTCAAGGGTTCGACACCATAACTGTAGTACATATGGTCATACACGGCTATCCTTGGTTGGGCTGAAGGTCGTTCAAGGTCGTTGTGTTGCCTACCCGAATACTGCTTTAACTAGCGTAGTGAAGCTTTTGGGTTCAAAACCAAATGTGGGTGCCGCCATAGCCGGTCGATTTCGCAACTTAACTGCGCGCGTCAACATCGAATTTCGGGCGCGTATCCCAGAGGCTATGTTACACTGCCGTTCACTGCAAAGCGGCGGCAACCAGTTCCTCTCGCTGTAGATGTCACGAGTTTGAATCGATCGGTAAGAAAATTTTTAGTTCAGTTTTCTAAGCCATAAATGCGTCGTTTGCTATCGGACAGAAGTTAACATACGCAAAAAGAGGCAGAGAATAAACTTTTTGCCGAGAACAATAATTTCACGGAGGTGTCTTCATTGTCTATTCAACGAAAAGCAACAAAATTATCTAAATTCATGTGGCGGACGGCAAGCGTGCTAACCGAAATGGAAGCCAATATTTTACCCATCCATAAATTGTCCATAAATGCGAGTAAAAAGCGTACTTTACTTTGTCTATTTGCTTGTTAGGAACTCGTCCCTTCCCTTGTTAGAATAAATCTTCTATCGGCAAAGCGTTCATTTTGTCTAAGTACAACCTGATACAGCGTGTGGAGATGAAGAATTGGCTGCCATACACGTTTTCTTGCACCAATATTATTTCCTAGCAAAGATCTACAAGTCAACAACAATAAGATGGCCTGTTTTAAGGTCTGATATTGGATGCAGCTATAAAGCTACAGGGTTCTCTTTTTTTCATTGTATGAGAGTACTTTTTAAATCAGTAGCATGAGGTACCTGCAATTGTTTTAAGCTTCAGTTAGTAGTGTCGTTTGAGCATAACACCGATGCAGCATTTTCTGGCCCCTGAAAGTGGCATTTTATTTTTTGAAAGAAGAGCAATGGGGAGGCCTAGTTGAGCAGGCGAGAGGAGGTGGGGGAAGGGGGGGGGGCACTCAATGTTTTCTGTACGCTTCATTTTATACAAGATGACCAAACTTCAGATGGCAAAGTTTAAGGCCGAAAAGACATTTCTCTGCTGCTACTGCTTGCCTTTGCTTTTTTCCTCCGTCATAAATACTGGAAACGCATTTTAAAATAAAGCCTAGTAACCAAAGCTATTCGCGGTACTTAAGACAGCAAACAGCACCTGTTTTCAAAAAGCTTTATAAAGAAAAATTCGTATGCTGTTTTGACCTGTGCTTGAGCGTCAACCGGTGTCTGCCCTAGGGCAACGTGACCTTGTCACGCAGTTTCCTGCTAGTCTGGTTCCCTACGATCATAGCTGCGTGTTATTGTCTTGAATAAAATATCAAATATATGAGAAAATAAATAAACGAAATATTGAAATCACAAGTTTAAGGGCAGTGAACGTCCGGCGAACCTGGAAGACAGCAGAAGTCCCGACTCATACGCACCTTTGAAATAACACTTTCAATGTATGCGTCACTCCTTGCGCCGAACGTTATTCTCACATTGCGCCCTCTGAAGAAAACGCCCGTAAAAACAATCATTCAAACTGTTGACACACATTTGAAGGAGACAAAATACTCTTCCAATAACCATGTATGCCCTTTTGTTCACTCAATATTTGTTTCCTATCGAAGGCACGAGTTTACATCAAAGCAGCAGCACAGCCATAGCAGGTCCCCACAGAAAAGGAAGATTGCATTGCCCTTTTCAGCATTTCACCCGTCCTGTCCGACTCCCCCGGTTCCAAATCCATCACATTAGAAATGCCACAGTCCGGTCGCGCTGGAGCAGCTTTCGGGAATTGAAACGTCCGTTTCGTTCAATCCTTAGAGAGAGGGCATTTTTTTATACGCCAAAGCCGCTCGGGCAAAGTTTTGGGCGGTGCACGAAACGCTCAAAAGGAGCGAGTGAAAGCTACAAAAAAAAAACGGTTTATAGGAGGCAGTGGCAGGGAAGGAGGGGAGGGGAGTAAGAGGGGACCGGGGCGCAGAAACAATTGTCGTCGTGGCGGGGTCGCGGCGAGCCAGAAGGCATTCCAGAGCCCGAGGTTCACCCTTCCTTCTTCGTATAACGGAATGGGGCACCGCCGGGATCCGCACCAATAAATTCTTGAGGCGCAACGTGAAAAAACAAAAAGCGAAAAACAAAACAGAATGCAGGCGTCTTATAATGCGGCCCGGCCAATATGGCAACAGGGCGGACTGGCAGGAATGTCCTAAATGGGCGGAAATATTGCGGTAATTTCGGTTTTTCTTGCTGCTCTTGAAGCCGCTGTCACGGTTCCGGCGGTCTACACATTCTGCGTTAGAGAGAAGGGTGCAGTGCTCTGCAAGCTGGAGCTGATGTCCGCTGACCGAAGGCAGTCATAACGCCCAATTCACAAAAAAGTGGTGCATGATTAGCTTTTGTCTGGGTCATTCCAACAGGTCTGAGAAGAGGCCTGGCCGATAGACATCTTTGCACATATGAATAGGGTTGTACGAAATCGGCGTCTCAGTAGGTGACGCCAAGTCCAGATTGCACAGCCCTGTATTGTTCTATAGCAGAGAGATTGCGAGCCTTTTTTTTTCTTTGTGTGTGTATGTGCGCAAAGTTTGGGGCCTCAAAGCCGCGATCACAGGAAGATAAGTACCAAAAAGGTAGAAGCTCACTCGCGTGTGTTTGTGCTTCTTTCGCAGCTCTTGCTCTTTTCAGTGCGAAAACAGCACACCCAAGTAAGAGAGGAAGATATGAAGAACAAAAAGGTGCCTCCCTTTGTACGTTGTCCAGAAGCCGAAGTGAAGCATCCCTCGTGCGGTGTCCTCTTTCTGTTCTATCATCGGGACACAAGAAATGCGCCAATACGAACACTTGGCCAGCGACCGAGGCAGCAAGCTTCCCGGCCGACCAAAGGAGTCTGCCGAGCACTCGGTTGGGCCAGGTGGAGACGTTCATTTCATTTTCAGTGGAACAGCGCTGGCAGAAGATGCACTTTTAGGTTTTGTGTTATCTGCTTTACTCTTTCCATGCTCACATTACTCTATTTTTTTTGTTTTTTTTTTCAGGTCTCCTGCTTCTTTCAGGCGTGCTTTCATATCTTCTTGGTCCTAAATATAGTTGTCCTGAGTTTAAAGATTCCGTCCATGCTCCTACAAATGTTCGCAGTAAAAACGAAAGAAAATTTCTTGCGCTCGTTGTGTTATAAACTGGTGCAAGTGCGCATGTGTTCATTCGGTGCATTTTTTATTTCGTTACTTTAATCTTTCTAGCTTTCATGCCTGGTACTTTATCTTTCATACACATATTTATTTGACCCTACGCTTTGGATGTTTTCCTTGCCGCTTCTGAACAGTGGAGCCATGGTGTTTCTAACTATGATACTATTTTGCATAAAACGAAACTTGCACATCTGAGCAGCCTGCCGGTCGTAAGCTTACGCTCAGCAATCTGCGTCGTGTTTCTTATTCATTGCACTCTGCTTTTATGTGCATTTTATGCAAGCCTCATTTTGCAGCTAGATTACATTTGCCTAAACTTCCAGAAACGGTTCCCATGGGAAGAATTCTTTTTTCTCATTGATCTAGTTTTTTCTAGTACCATTTCTAGACGGGTCTAACTTCTTGTGTCCGCAATACGTTACCAAGCCAAACTGGTGCCCTTTTTTCCTCTTACTACAACTGTATGTCGTGCGGAAATTTGTTACACGGTAAAGCATCTTTGGCTAACTTTATAACTATTCTTGGCTCAACATTTTCACTAACTCAGAGCCTTTCACTACGACGTGTCTCATAACACTCGGACATCTTCATGGCGTTTTTTAAAGGAGCATTGGATTTGTAAGTCAGGTCTGACGCCTATATAAGTTACATGTCGTCACCTAGAAGGTTACAAGTATTTATTGAATTAGGATGCAGATTTAGTCGAAAACTAGTAGTGTTACTTGTGACGCCTACACTAAAGCGGCATTACAGTTTTAAAGTGTTGATGATTGCAAGGCGCATGAAGACCCATGAAACACGGGTCTTTAAAGTTTCCGAGAAACAACTTTTAAGAAATATTAGTCGAATCGAAGCACAGGAATGAATTGAAGCGCTTCCACACTATTGCACACGAGTATTTATTGAGAAAAATAAATTGCATTTCTCTTACAGTGAGCTCTTAAAGCCGAGTACACGCCCGTGTAAGCCCCCCAACGCGCACTTACTCTAAAAAGCACCCCAATCGGTCAGGCATGCGCTGGCGACATGAAAGC